>NC_143013.1:270893041-271054772 GCF_055824585.1 Amblyomma mixtum | reverse complement strand
AGAACAGCGCCATCACGCCCGGATGCATCGGCATGCGACACGCAGCTGGCATAACAGCGATTGCGGTGGTCGCTGCTTCGATTAGCTCGTCCAGTACGCTGCGAGCTTCATGATGACGCTCCTCTTTGTGAGCATCGCTATTGATTGGTGGCTAATCCGCACCCGAGTGCGAACACGGCCCATCTCGTGCACACTAGTGCAAATAGGTGCTTTGAACGTACTGTCTTTATATGTAGGAAGCAGTTGACACACTTATGTGCCGTGGTCAATGAGCCGACCAGAATCCAGAGCCGCTCCTGGGCGCGGCCATTTTCCGCCGACTAGTGCGCCGCGGTGCGGGCATTTCTTTGTGGACTGCGGGGCTGCGGCAGCTCCGCGGCCGCGCCTGCATATAGCCGCGCTTCGGGCGCTAAAAAAACATTGCCGAGCATACTTCCGCAGCGTGGCTGTGTTGCAGGAAGTATTCACGTTATCAAAGGGAGCACATTGATGCGTTTTAATGACATTTAGTTTGACATTCACGTGAATTGTGCTGACGCTTAGAACGCGCTCGTGCTTATATCGCTACCGTCTTGGTGCTCCACTGCAAAAAAAAAAAAAATACTTTTTGTTCAATATCAAGTATTAGGTGTGCGGCTAGCATGCAGTTCCAATTCCCGTGCACTCTTAATCCTTCGGCCATAAAGTACCACCCACAAACAGGGCTTTCTTGTCGCATGCGTGGTGCGCCAGTTTATCAACAAATTACCGCTGTGAGCTTAACTGAGTCGCAGCGCCAACAAAAAACAAAATTTGTCATGGTTTATGCAACCTGGATGCATAAAAACGTACTTTTGCTCAAATTATCAAAGCTTGAATGGATATTAGCAGCTTTCACGAATTCTGAGGTCCGAAGTCGCGTTCATTTTATTCTGTAGCTCTCGCCGCGTGTGACAGCGTTGCGTAGGCGTTTGGCTAAGTGTGAATGATTGTATTAAAATCGCGCATATTTTCCTATGATTAAGGTAGATAGCAAAAGCAGAAAGACACTACGGTAAACCCTTTAACCCCCCTGATCCCGAAGACATGCGTGCGGAAAGAGCAACTGAAATCGGTAGCAGGGTTGCCGTTGGGAATTTTTCAAAAAGAGCCAGAACTGAAGCTAAAAGTAGCCAAAAGTAGCCACGCCACCTGATCTTGGCGCCAAACTTGTAGCCAAGTAGAAAAGAACCATTATTATAAGCAACTTTTATTAATGAACAATAAATAATATCATTTTGAACCAACACAAAAACACAGAGTAAATAAAGAGCACGGAATTTTGGGCCTCTTGCTCGGCCTTCAAGTATCAAGTACGTTCCAAATAAATAAAAGTTCAGTCCGCGTAGTTTATCTAGAGTAGATAGTGTTCTTGCCGGAGTAATTTTGGCACATTCTATTCAACAACTCAGCAGGAACGTTAAACGATGATGCTGTTATTTCTTGGAGTCGTAGCCCAAATTTGATTCGCAGAATCGCCATAAGCAAGTCCGGCTTCATTTTGTTACGGATCTCTGTTTTCGTCAAGTTCACGCAAGAGAACACGCGCTCTGCATCAGCATTAGAAATTGGAAGGGTCAAAATTTTCAGTGCTCCTTGCGCCAGGTGTTGAAAAGGGCATTCGCCGCAAGTGTCCTTGTACGATGCCGCTGCGTGCCAGAAAGTCAAACATGATGCGCGATCAAGTGCACCCCTAATTCTCTGCTGCTGGCGTATTTCAGACTTCAGTTCGTTGGAGGAATATATGCGTCGAGGACGCGCGCGCGCATCAAGGCGACCAGGACAGCAGTGAGGACAGCAAAGGTTGGAAATAATTGTTATTTTCTGTTCTTGCTTGCTATTGTATATGCAATTGCAAAAAAAAAATGGCTAGTAAGTGCGCCAAAATAGAAGTTCAAAGTAGCCAGAAAGTAGCCAAGGAGCCAGCGGGAAATTTTCATCGCCAGACGTGGTCGAAAAGTAGCCAATTTGGCGCAAAGTAGCCACCAACGGCAACCCTGATCGGTAGCGGTCGTGCTTACAATGCTGTGCATGAAATGTGTTTAATGGGAACTAGAGCAAGCTCAGCGCAAGGAGGTGATCGAAAACACGCGCCTCGTCGGGACAACCTTCAGTCTGCTGCTCGCCTATCCAGTTACTACACCACTGAATCAAATCAATAAATCCACAATCCTGTGCCTAAAATTATCATACATGGTAGATAGCGCACGTAAAAGGCGGCAACAAACGACACGCCCGCGCAGAAATCTGCTTAGAAGTGCCGGTTTCCAGTCCGTACGCTACCTGGCCGACTATCCGGGAAAAATCGGCCGGGAAAAATCCTAGCTGTTTGCAATACTATTCCAGAATTTCCCTGAGCAGCGCCGCCGCACCAGCGGCTCGGTGGAGCAGCGTCGCCGCTGCACTGCCACCGTTTAGAATCTTGAGCCAGCAGTATATCATCATTGAAAAACGTAGCTCGAAAAACGAGACACAGAAAAGGTGAAGACAGGACACGAGAGCTAATCAATATCAGTATCATCATGGTGAGCACAAACAACGAGACAGACGGGCACTGCCTCGCCGCACTTACTCACAACCAAATGAACGGAAAAAAACTCGGAGATGTCACGTTAACGACTAACTGCGCGCAAGATAACCTCAGTACTGTCTGGTAGAGGGAAAATGTAAGTAGTGACGCAAAGCACACACCCTCATATGTTATGATGAAGCACTACAACGACAGAAGCGAACACGTAAACATGCATTCTATGTGCGGCGCCGGCGCGACCCGCAGTCCATCGGGCCGCGCGCGCCGATAGATGGCGACTGGTGTCGAGAGTAGGTGCGCGCCAGCAGCCTGCGTGCGAGGGTAAAAGAATCTGGTCTATATGGACTGCTTAGTGTCGCGTGACGTTGGCTCACCACGAAGTGAGCATTATTACTATTGGAGGGTTGACGGCATAAAATGTAGGCACAACGAAAGCTGAAGCATTCGGCTGGCAGCTGTCACCTGGCGGGCTACAGTGACTGCCAGCTCCGAAAAGTAGATGGAACAGGAAGTTTAGAGAAGAAAATAAAGAGAAGGAGTGCGGAACAGCTAATTTGAAAATGACGATGAAATATTCCCAGCGGAGTCTGTCAGCCTGTCGTAGCAACAGAAATCCTTGTTGTAGCAAAAAAAAAAAAAAAAAACAAAACAAAACATTCTGATTTGTTGCAAAACAGTTTGTTCATCGAAAAGAGCTGGGTGGTAAGATGTCGCGTTAAGTGGTCGAGAGTACATAGCCCTCGACGACTTTTTCAGCCTACTCCACCGCCAAAACTTGCGTTCTGGGGTCAGAGCTAGCCAGCGCGGTCTCCCACCGCTCGAGAGAAGTAGCGGAAACTAGATCACCCGGATGTGGCTCTATTTTTCAATCCGTCGTATTATGGGTTCCCTGCCGACAGCACAAATTTTGTCGTTGAGTAAGTGGCAGCTTTGTGTGATGACAGAAAATGCTACAGAAAATACTGCTGCAACAACAAGGGGATCTGCCATCCCGACAGGCTTACATCTGAAAATACTGCAAGCATTTCTGCGGTAACAGCAAAGAAAAATATTTCTGAAAATTTTTAACTGCTCAGAAAGAACAGAAACGCTGTGCGCACTTCACATGCCAGCACTCATAGCACAAAAGCGAAAACAAGAAGTTGCTCAGAGTCAAGAAACGCAAGGCGTAGGGAGTTGTTCCTTCAAACTTTGTACGCAATTAAATCGACGGCTAGTGGCACGGAAGTGGCTCTGCTACATCGCTGGACAAAAAAAAATGATCACAGTAAGGCAACCTGAAACGAAGGACCATTGACCCGTAGCCTTGTGCTCCCTGCTATCAAGGAGCAGACTGCACTGCCCATGTTTCCCAATGTGCGAGATCAACTCAATGCGCTGAGCCTCACGGTGTACGGACTGTACCCTGCATTTTTTCCGACCTCGCTACTGCAGCGTGAATGCCTTATGCTGCGATTTGGGGAGAAATATCGTCGCAGAACAGCGTCGCAGACCGTTCACGTTCGAAGATGTGCTGCATCGTTCACGCTCAACGCTTGCCCCCTTCGAGTGGACAGCCCGAGGGGGCAGCCGCACCGCCCCCACTGTCGCCGCCGACAATCGTCCTGGCGGGCGCTCCGCGGGGCGCCTTCGGAAATGGACGCCCGATCGACGATTTTCTCCCTTCGCTCGCTCGCGAAAACAAACAAAGCGCGTCGGGGTATACAGCGAGAAGGTGCGCACGATGGCTGCAGCTGCTCTGACACGCGGAGTTATGGCGCAAGTCCGGCCAGAGGACGGGAAAGAGGAGTGTTCGGAGAGTACGCGTATGGCAGCGTCTACTCCAGGCGGCGAGTCCTGATCGCCATGGCGTGTCTGGGCGTTCTTTTACCCTAGCCGCCCTCCCACCCCCTTCCACCTCCTTTGGCCGACGCTGACTGCGATCAGGCGCGGTGCTGCTATAGCGTAGAGGCCAGCGCATAGACGATGCATCGTTCCCGTGCCTTATGATGACGCGCCGACCCCCCCCCCCCCCCCCCCCCCCCCCCCCCGCCTGTCCTCTGTTCCCCCTCTTTTGAGGCGCATCGCCCGCTTGCAGCGAGAAGCGGCACATTCCAGATCGTAGATGCGACGCTCCAGATCGCCATGGACGGCGACCAAATAGAATCGCCGTCAGGGCCATTTCTGGCTGTTGACCTTGACGGAATGGCTCCGGGCGGGCGTCAGGCAGAAGCACGCCTGCGCCTTTTGATGCTCGACCGACGGTGGCGTCGTCATGATCGGCGGTCCGTTTGCACAACGAGCCGTGAGCCTCGTTCGGGTTATTGAGACGACGAGGCTCGAAACACTCGGCGTCTCCCCACCCCACCTCCTCGTCTTTTGCCAATAGGCGGGAGGGCGGGGCGATCGAAGCCAATGGCCCATTGTGGGGAGCCCGTCATCTGGGACACCACTCTCTATAGGGCTGCCTGCCTCTTCTCACGAAACAAGGTGCGTGTGCAGTTCGAGAGCTGCCGAATGACGCCCAGTGCGGAGATGGTCGATAAGAAGCTCCTCTTTATTTTCTGACGGCCCTTCACGATCGCTGCTGGCGTACTCGGGCGCCGCTTCTCGAGAGACCCGTTCGAAAAGGATCGTGGGTCCTTCGCTCTGCAGGCGCCAGAGGTGGCGGTCTGTCTGCTTCGCCGTAACAGGGTGCAAAACCTTGTGGCGAAGGTGAAAGCCGGAGAAAAGTGGACTTCGATTTGCCTTCATAGCGATGTGCGGCTGCCCCAGTCACTGCGAACAGGAACAAGAAAGAAGACGATTCTAGGTGTCCTTGTGTTACTATTCGAAAGATATTGGCGGCTCACGAAGACGACTGGAACATTTGTGTGAGATCTCACATACGGTGTGACATTTTGGGGCCGCGTAATTAATCGAATAAGAAGCATCCTCACTGCGTACCCCCCCCCCCCCCCCCAACATTCCAGAAGGCGTTCGCCGGGCCTTCGAACGCGTCTAATGGTGCCTTATTATTCTCTCAAGTAAAACAGCTCTGCATCATCGTTCGGTATCCAGGAAAGATTAAGTACTTGAGCTGCTGATTACCGGTGGTCTATACTGCATAATGGTTTGCTCTCGACAAGAACCGGCTCTCCTGTCGTGGTACCAGGAGGAAAGACTCGCGTTAACCTGCTAGGGACGGCGATGTTAACGGCGGCAGAAGAGCGATGGCGTAAACTAACCAGCCCGTTCATTACGGCCTCCTTCTATTAAAGTCATAGACCGCTTTCAGTATGGTCATTATCGGTACCTTAAAAAAAAAAAAACATTTGAGGGTCGTTGGTTTTTATTTTTATTTCCGCGGACCGTTCGCCGGAAATTGAGAAGCGTTGGCTGCACCTCTGCTTTCGGCCGGAAAAAAAGAAAAGGTGATGGTTGTTAATTAAACTTGTTCTGTGTCATTTTATGCACACGTGACTGCATTGCAAGCTGTTGTTGATCGCACCCTATGCACCAGGCTTCGTAGCAGCAACACGCAGTGGCTGCGAGCTCGCGCTCACAGCAGTGAGGATGCGTTGCAGTGACTGACGGCCGGGTATTTCAACCAGCCACCCAGAATCAGTTCAGTTCATTTCATTTTTTCTTTACGGAATATTAGGAAACGGGGCTATAATCTGGATAAACAGCTCTTATAGAAACATCCAAACAGCTCAAGAAGCAGTCTGATAGCACACTTGTCGCCGCCAGTTAGTTTCGCACGGCCTATACGAGGAATCCATGTGTTGCCTTTAACAGTGCTACGCGAATCTTGAAAGCAGCCATGCCTTCCTAATGAATTCCCGGCCCCACTGAATCTTCTCATTTCTTATCGCCATAGCGACATCGTCAGGTGATCAGTCGTTCCAGGTGCCATACTCTGTTTCCACAGGCCGTATACGGCTGCGTAACGAGGTGTCTCTCTCGCGGGCAGTGGCACTGTACTGGCTTCTCCTCATCTGGCGATAAGGTGCAGTGCTCGCGCGCTGGCCTGCAAGGCCCTCAAGAGCGCGACGAACGGGTAAGGGAGGAGGGGGGGGGAGGGGGGGGGGGGCAGGCGCAGCGCAACCGCTGACAGCGCGCCTGACGGAGTGCGTCTCGCGGTCGCGGCGCCGGGCGCGATCCGTCTCGCCGGATAAACGCCTTCCCTCGCCGCGAGCATTAGCCGCTCGGCACCGAGGAGGCCCTCTGCTGGCCGGAACGCCGACGGCGCCCCGTCCTCTCAGCGAGTGGCGATCATCTTTACGGATGGCCACCGCCGCCGGCTTAGCGCGCCTGCAGCGCGCAGATCATCTCATATAGCGAGGCGCCGCGGAATCGTGTCGCAATGGTCGTCGATAACAGGACGCCCGCGCGCGGACCTAGTCGAGCCTGGGCATTAGTCTTCGCCGCGTAACGTGAGGTTAAGCTCTCTGCCTTCCCTTCCCCATCCCCTGTCCTCTCCCTGGAGAAAGAAAGGGTGCCGGAGGCTGCGTTCACTCGATGTGACGGGTCATAGCGCGCCATGCATTGCCGACGGAAGGAGGGCTGTCTGAAGGCATTCGAGACATGTATAGACGGGACCGCTGCTGCTCACAGCAATGTCCTTGAAACACCGTGTGTCGTAATGCATTGTGGCTTTTATACTGCTAAAGCAGTGTCGCGATGCGAAAATGCCAGCGTCTCAGCGTCTCTCTGTCTGTCGATCTGTAGCCGGAACGTGAAGCCGCTATCAGCCGCTCCGGTCGCCCTCAGCCAGCAGCAGACACCAAACACCCTTCATCAAACCTCCGTAGCTAAAGGAATGTCTACCCATCCACCCACACACTTCTCGACATCCTCGAAACACCTCTGCAGCACACCCCCACCAATCTTCGCCCTCCATGAACGCCATACAACGCCCATCCATCCAACTATACCCACCAGACGCGCGACCCTCCACTGCCACTTACTCCGTCCACCTCAATACTTCCATTCACTCCAGCGCGCCCGTGTCATAACTTGACTTCGTCGCGCTCTTACCCGGGACGTTAGATGGCGTGACGATGTCGGCTTCAATTAGGCTTCAAGTGAGAACCTCTAAGCCGCCCGCCATGCTCGCCGCGCAGAGCAACAAGAGCTTCGAAGGCGACGGTAAAGGAAAAAGCTTGGTGGCAACGCCAGGCGCGAGGCGACGATACGAGCCGGACCATCACGAACTCGCAAGCCAACCAAGCTGCTCAAACAAGCCAATGCAGAAGTCACGCTAAGCCGAAACAAAATTGGCGACTGTCCAGGAATAGAGCTGAGGCTTACCCACAAAGCCAAAACACGCGAGAGCACAAATCATCAAAGCGTAATCTTGTAAGCACCTTGCTTTCTTGGCCAAATTTTTTTTTCCAGCCCCTACCTGAGCATGCCATGTCTGATCGTATACTGTTGACGTGAGAACTCAGCACCATTCTGCATCTCAGGTGCCTATCACTTCAGTCCACTTTTATTCTCACTTATGAAACCGAAAATGTAAAAAAGAACAGAAATAGCAGTCAACTGTAGCTTGTATTTAAAGCAGCTCGAGATTGGGGCAATATGTAAACTCAGCCCGAGAACTGGTTTCAGGAGTCTTCGTAATTCTTAATTTAAAAAATGGCACGTTTCGGTCCAAAAGCCCATCTACGGTTATGCGGCAATTTTCACACTTTGGCCTGATGATTACGTTCCCGCCACTGCCAGCCCTTATAAACCTTTTGGGCGTCTCGTGGGTCGCCTGAAGACAGTCTTGTGAGGTTTAAAAGTGTCTTTACAATTACACAAATACCCCAAACGTCTGTACACTTATTGGCATCCAGACCTTATTTCTTGTTCTTTTTTAAGGAAACCTGACGAGTATGGCCCTCATTACAGACGCTTCAAAGAGTTTCCCAATCCTGTGGCCACGGATGAAAGCCCGCTTAGCCTGACACAGTCTGCAGCTAGTAATTACCTCCATGGTGTATAGGTCTCCCACCACGCCGACGCGCCAAGCTAGATCCATTGTCCTCTGTAAGACTGGCGGCATCTGCGTCTGATGCAATGTATCTCGTGCTGCAGAAAGCCGTTAGCCTCTCGTTGCGGTCTTCCGATTCTCAATTCGTCGCGTTCACTGAATATTCGGTGCAGATACGTAGATCCGGGCATTGCGCGGCGATATCTCAGGAGCCTCAGGAACTCCGTGTGTACACACCGTCGCGCGCCGCGCAGTGTGTCTCGACGGGATCCTGAGCCTTTGATTTGTCGACGTTAAACAGATTACGCGCCGCGATGCTCGGTGACTAACGAGCGCCCAGCGCATTCGCGTTGCTCGCCTCGTACCGCATCGCTCTCGATTTCAGCGCTGGCTTGATTTGTGCGGAACAGATTGCAACTAGAAACGGCCGCGTGTATTGGAGCGAACCTGGCGGACAGTGTGCTTTAGGCTTATTTCGCGGTGTCTGTGCAAACGAGACATATAATTAAAGCCGTGTCCCTTGCGAAAGCCTTGTTAATCGGCGAGCCTTTAGTGTCAGTTCCTCGATTTAACCCGCTTTCGAGAGCGCGACACAAACATCGGTGCTACGGAGTAAGTCGTTGGTTGAGTTTCCTCGCTTGGACACATGTTATCGTAGGAAAATAAGTGCCCGCAAAAAACGTTGCGCGATAAAGTGGCACGTTTTAAAAAAATGGGACTTTAGGGACAACGTTTATTTAAACCGTGAATCTCGTCCATGGGTGCGAGTGTCGACAGTTTGTCTGGATTATCAGAACAGGGCTGACCAAAGTTCACTGAAAGCCAGCAGGCTTGCGGTGAGCAGCCGTCTGTCGTTGACTGGAATGGGAGAGTCTTAATTCTTCGTATTATTTATTGGAATGTCTTCACGCACTTGCACTAAGGGCTTCTTACATTTACAAATCACTAGCTGCTTATTTATAGTGCAAAAACACTCATACGCTGGCCACACCGACCAAGAATCTTGTCACCGTGCGTACGTACGTTCTTTCGATCTTGTGCCGTTGCCCAACAACCCAAGTTACTACCCGAGATTACCCGAGTTACTCGAGTAAGTTAGGGTAATTTCGGAGGAGCGTCCCGCCAGCTGCGCGAGAGGTTCCTCGGGAAGAGCAATATGGGTCGCATAATCCCTAGCATTGGACACGATAGAAAGAGCCACCACAGCCATCGATTAACCGCTGCACTGGTAGCGAGCGGTATGAGGACTCGCCGCAGTCTATGAATGCTAAGTAGAGAATGACCAATTCTGCATATATGGGCAATAACCCACTAAAGATATCGCTTCATACCCTTTAGGCGAAGCTTATGTGCACCTCCAATTGAAGAATGAACACCTGCTTTCGCTCGTCTGCTCGGTTTGACGACGTTAAACCCCTAGCAATTTTTTTACTGTACGGTTGGAAAAACATTGTGACAAAATTAAGTTTCAATTCAAGAGCGTTAGTACCCTTATGTCAGAAAAAATTGCCCGACCTCGGCGACCATTTGAAGTCTAGCAGCCGCAGCGGCCGGAGCAACCGGCCGCTGCGGCAACCAAGGTGAGCCACCTAGGTGACGTGACCTTTTTGCGTCATCAAAACTTGCCCAGCGGATTGTGAGCAAACTGCCCACTATGGCAGGTACCAGTCAAACTAATGATTGGTCGCGAGAGGTTGCTCGGCTAGCAGCACCTGCCATAGCAGAGCAGTGGCGCATCGCTTAACCGCTGCATCACTGCGCCAAGACAGGTATGAAGACTCCCAGCTACCTATGAATGGAAATTAAAAAATGACCAGTAAAAATGACCAGATGATATGGGTATCATCTCAATAGCGCTATCGCGTAGTAACCTTAAGGCGGAGCTTAAGCGTCCCCTGCAGTTTTTTCTTTGATATCCCTTTCCAGAAACGCTTGACCTCGGGTGTCCCTAGGGGTTCATCTGGAACGCGCTACGCTAACGCTCAGCCGTTGCCCTGATTCACAATTTGCTACTGCACCTAGAAAATGCACTGCAAAATGGGCATCAAATATTGTTATCGACCCTTTCCTGTGAGTCAAGTTTGAATGCCGTTGGTTCTGTTACCTTGCAATTTCCGTACAGGATCAAACAATGGCTTATAACTGTGCGCGCGAGACAGCCAGCAGGCCGCTCGACGCCGTAGTGCTCGTCCTTCGACCCCGCAGCCACGGGAGCCGCCTCGCCTGTTTTCATCCCGCTTCGCGTGGGGAGCAGGGGTGCGGGTGACCAATCGCCGTTCCCTCGTGCGGGGTTTGCTCGGCGCGGTGACTCATCGATGCCGTCATCGATCGCTGCTGCCGAACGGCGGCTGTTGCTTCGGCCACCGAAAGGGGTTCCCCGCTCTGGCTGTATCTCGCAACGCAGGGGTTCGCCGCCACCTTTTGACTGCACTTTTTTTTTCACTCCTTTTCTTTTGTTTCATTCCTTTTGCATTGTCGGACCGTGCGGGGTTGATCTGGATGGTTGATCGCGCACAAATGCGTTTGCTTAACGGGTAGCAACGTCGTTCGCGCTCTGAATGTAATCGATAAACTATTCGATCTGCGGCCAAGTAATGGGCTCAAATAGAAAATATAGGTTGCCATGCCAGATACTATCGTCGTCGTTGCTGTCGTACGTGAAGTTGCTCTTGGATTTCGTAACCTGGCAAACGTCGGTAATGGAAGCTTTTAGCATAGCGGAGACGTATTATAGCGTATATCGACGCATACCGGCTTACCGGAAGCCCTACCCATGCCACTGCGCGTCCGCAGAAGGCGCTCTGTAAACTGATATGCATCTACGCTAATACGTTCCCGCTATGCTAAAACTCTCCAGTTTCAGTACACGAGGCATTTCTCAATAGACTGCGCATGCATTTTCGAAGCATCGTCTCACTGCGCGCGGGGCCGGACGCCTTTTAGAGAAAGTGAGGAGGTTGAATACACACGCGTTTCCCGTGAGCTAAAGAAGTTTGGTGGGATAAGGTGGCCGCGGCCAGCACAGGGCAGGGTTAACTGGAGAGGTGTGGGAGAGGCATTTTTCGTGCAGTGGACATAGTCAGGCTGATAATGATGACGTTTCCCACGTCAGTTCTCCATCATGGTTGCCAGTAAACACTCATGTGAATGTGCAAAGCTGATCAGGAGTTTTCTACGGGCGTTGCCGCTTATTGCCCAGATCCACAATGGTTAGCGAATATTACATAGCCTCGCGTCTGAAAGGATGCCTGCGTGAATCTGTCGCGTTGTTTTCGGCTCTGTCATTTGTGCTACAAGCTTCATCTGCTTAATTTATGCTTATAAGTTGCTCGGAGCACCGGGTGTTAATAATTTCGCGTTTCGAAGGCGATTGCATACCAACATTTACGCAGCGATGGGCCCGAAGTTGGCGTATAAGTGATGATGCTATAGGAACCGCTTTCTCTGCGTTGATGCAAGTCTTAGTGGTCGTGCGGATGATAATTTGTTGGCAGATGGGAAGCGCAAGTATCTTGCTTCTTGAAGTTCGATCAGCATCTGCTTACACATCGTGGGCGCAAGAGTGGCGCAGTCTTCTTGATGTCTACACGCGTCACACCATAACTTAGTATTTAGCTGATACGCGTACGTATGAGTTTCCAGTTGAGAAAGAGAACCCTTACACATTTTCGCGTTTTTGTGCGTTTCCATCCAAACGGCCATTGGCATCAATATTAACTCGGGCGCTTCTCAGTTGGCGACCCGCGTCCTATTTAGTTGCGGCGATTGAATGGCTCCGACTTGTTCAAAGAGATCGATTACCTTGTCGACCTTTGTCGAATTAATAAAGCAGTATGCGCCGATGATTTCTCACTTATTCTGTTGATAATAAAGTACTGTTTTTCCCTGCAAATACTGAACCTTTCGTGAAATATGACGTCTTAACTGAGGAGGTCGTTTCTGTTAATCTTATATTTAAGAATTTCCTAGCGATATCACCCCTACCGGTCTTAACGCACATCAGTGAAGACAACGAGAAATACTCCGAAATAGTTGAAATTGTCTCAGCACTCGTACGAGGGGCATTACCGGGCAAAAATGCAGAAGCGACTACGTGCGCGTCAGTACGTCTCCCTTTCTTTCAGTAGTCCCCCTTCGCTCTCCATTCATGCGTGTGATGATGACCGAAGAGACCACAGCGCGGGGCGACAAGTGCTGCTCATTCGCCTAAAGCCCACTCGCCCAGCAACTGGCGCTCCCTGTCGCTCTAAAATGAAACTGAACGACGTTCTTCTTTCTCTCTCTCCAAGTAACGATTACTCTTGCCCTCTGCTATCGTGCGGTCTCCCCTCAGGCCGCCGATGCAGCGGCAAAAAGGAGACGCACGCAGCACGAAACGGGCGCACCAAGCGGGCTCTCACGCACGCACATAACGCGTTCACCAAATCACGCACGCACGCACGCACGCACGCACGCATGCGCTTGCCCAAGCAATCGGGCGCACCGAGGGACACCGGTGCAAAGGCAAGAAAACGCGAGCCGCATTCGGTGGATGAAGCCAACGGATAAGAGAGGGTAGGGATGCTTGCACACCGGGCACCGGGGGTCGGCGGGGAAGTCGCCGCCTGCGAGAAATAGGAACGGGGCGCGCGTGCTGGCTCTTTCTTCTCTGCGGAGGCGGAGCAGCAACAAGAAGAGAGAAGACGTTGGCGAAATAGAGATGGATAGCGCAGCGCCCGCCGGGCCGCGTTATTAAATAAGTTTTGCGCGATTGAATTGGCCGCGTTTGTTTGCCTTTGGGAACGGCAGCGGTGCGCGGGCGAGGGGGAGGGGGGGGGAAGAGCGAGGGGTGCCCTGTTGCGGCGATGACCCCCACTACCACCGGCACCACCTCTCCCGCTGTGATGGCGGGCGAGGCATCCGAAAAAGATGCGTAATGAATCGACGACGAGGCCCGCGCCGTCTTCGCGCGGCGCTCTAACTTTATTAAAGGCCCCGTCGTGCGCGGCTCTATGTGCGTTCGGTGCCATTTCGTGCGGCTCCGTGCGCGTTGGTCTCCGCTCATTCGTATGGCGATTCATGTAGCGACAGGTGGACTGTGGAGGCAAAGGTACTGTGGAGCATGCGGCCTAAAAGGTAATGCATAACCTAACCATAAAGGTTCACCCTGAGATGGTGCTATCGAATGCTGAAGGGAAGGAATTTTCAGGGAGAAAATAAAAGAGAAATATAATATATTTGGCCGTTAAAAGATTACGCTTTTAACTGCTCATTTATTTGCAAAATTACGTAAGGACGCATTACACATTACGCAAGACGTCTGGACACTCGGGGTAAATGCTGGACGTGATTCGCTAAGTGCTAGGCGCGATTCGGAACACCGGTACGCCGTTCAAGCAGGATCTTCGAATACCTGCTGGGGCCGTGAATTTCGACGAAGCCGGAAATACGTTTAAACATCGTCGAAGGGGCCCGGGATTTCTTCGTTATAGCCATTGCTTCGTTACAGCGGTAGGCAACCTTGGATGCAACTGTCGCATGCCAGCGGGCTTACCTGCCACTGTGTATACTGAGGGTTACATATCCGCCGTTTACTGTGTCGCTGATGTGTGTTGCGGGAGCCTTGAACGCGCGCTCCGAGCGCTCAGCACATGACGGAATGTACTTGCACCAATTGAGTAGGCAAGACTTATTAAGACTTATAGACTTATTAAGAATATTTGAATTTGTTTTCTAGGCACTGAGACCAACACGGGTCACTCTAAAGGAGGGCGCGTGGCTCCGATTTCATCACGAGTGCTCGGTTTGGTTGTCTTCGCCTCATGGTTCACGAACACGCCAGCCGCAACACTTCTTCGCTTGACATGAATGTCTTGTGGAGAATGCGCATGCCAGGCCGAAGGATTTGAGTACGGCCGCCTTCTGGTTAACAGGCGCCAGACACGTAGGATTTTTTTTTTTTTCTGGAGGGACCTAATAACTAATGTGCCTTACTTTATCGAGCCGGGGGGGGGGGGGGGGGGGGGGGGGGGGGGGATCATTCTTTTTTGGATATGTGCCTGATAGATCGCGCACACCCTGACATTCGGGTCGCGGCCTCCAGTATCTCACCGCAGACATGAATATCAATGTGTATTCACAAGATCGCATTTACGCAGATATTCCATGGAAGGTCAGAAACACATTTTTAAGAGCTTTCTAAGGTGCTTCTGAAGCGTTTGAATGCTTCAAGTAAACGCGAACTGCAACATAATCTTTTCGCCAAGTGACACTTTGGTCCGACGCCTTCTCTTCCAGACCTGTTTAGTGCTTACAACTCGCAGAATTGTCCACCTTGTGTCAGATGCGTTCTGTAGTGCTCAGCCAAAGATAAGCCATGCCTTACCGCTGGCTAAACTTTTTCCCTGACTGAGCGCTGTACCCAAATGAGCTAGAGAGTGCTGGATAACTTAATTAGTATTGAGAAAGGCTCCCGTCAGTGGGTGTGATCGCTCGGAATGGCGCATTTAATGCGTTGCATGCCTGCGCTGTTGAATATGTTTCCAGCTGGGCTGAATACATAGCTGAATTTTATGTCGATTAACTAAAGGAAAACGCAGAATGAAATCACTCCGATGTCTAAGAACTCAGGCACATGAGTGAATGCATAGTAATGGACGGCTTTTGAAGCATTAACGAAGTTCATTGCATATATAGTTTAAGGCGCAAAACCTTTCTTAGCTCTTACGAATGTTTACTATCAAGTTTCCTCACTTTATTTTCTTCGATCTGCTCGCTTTTTTTTTCTACCCGTGTCCACAGGGAACATGCCGGTCTATATAGGAGAGGAGATCATATCGGCATTGGCAGGTCGCGATGCCGTGCCTCCCTTCCTGCAATGCATGGCTACATCTTGAGACGTCTATTGCAGCTGCGACTACCGCATGCTTTCACACGGGACCGATCACTCGCCTGCGGCTCCGCCACAGGTCTTCCAATGCGCTCCCTGGGGTTGTTGCCGGGAGCGCGCGCATTCTGTATGCAAATCGACCGCGAATGCGGGCACGTGACCGAACTCGAAGAGGGCATCACGGTGATGCGTATTAATGATTCAGCGGCGGTCATTTCCGTTCCGAACGGTCCACCGAGCAGTCGGACCCGGACAGGGGCTAATTATCGAAGGTGATCACTGTGTCCACATGCGCGGGCGCACGCGACGTGCATAATTAATCGCCCCGACGTGGGCGCAGCGCACGGCTCCGCAGGGGGCCCACGGGGGGCGAGCCGCCACGGCGCCGATGTGTGCTCAGCGGGACGCCTCGTCGTTTCGTCCGATGGGCAGCGGACAGCGCCCAAAGTTACGGAGGGTCCAGAAACGCTCGTTATACCTGAACAACCCTTTCCCGCTGCGCTGATATAGGCTTGGACGGTGGTCAGTGGCTGCGACACAGACCGAAAGTATTGCCCAGCATCGCTGGCCACCCAAAACTGAGTGCTGAGCTATAATGTGGCACTTCTCATATAATTAAAGTACAATAGCAAGCACTTAGCTATCACGCTCTTCGCACAAAATGTGCTGATTGTTTTGTGTTAATGTGAAACATTCGTGCCGGCCCTTTACTACTGGGTTCCCCGCCGCGCTTTGCGGCTTCTGTTGCGCAAGAAGGTTTTGCCCTTCTTTCTTTGTTCTTTTTCCTCCTTTTACGTGACTGAAAGTAAAATGCCTCCGTTGGTTGTTTACATGTAGAAGAGAAGGGTGGAGTGCGCTGATGAGCACAGCGTCGGCAAAAGAAGGCAAAGTGCATAACGCTTGAAGACGCACAGACAGAACACTAAGTCAAGCGTACCACGTATACCTGTATAGTGCTCTCCTGCTCCATTTACGGGACCTCCGATGCGCTGGCAATGTATATTGGAATGCAGAGGAGGCCGAAACAAAAATAAAATGAAGGCAGCGTGTTGTTGCGTGTCGAGTTAGAGGCCTATGTCTCGTTCGTGTACAGCTCATTGTTGGCATGTTATCATTAATGTATACTTTGAACTTTCGTGGTCTTTTATTAGCGTGTTAATATTTCGCACGGAACACTCAAGTAGATATGCCGAAAGCTATAGGAGAACTGTGATGATTTCGATAGTCTGTGAAACGGGCCTTGTTTGAGAAAAAAAGATGATTGTCTTTTCCCCACTGGCATTATGACGCGACTTTTGGCCTGTAGTGATCATGTGCCCCTATAGACTGTTTATGTACCGAGCCACGTGTTGTACGGATGCAGTTTCGCGAGGAGGTCATTCATCGATCCACTTAAATCCGAGAAAGGGTTCTGTTTTTGTTCGCTTGTACGTGAGTACACGCTACTTTGCTTTTTCGCGTTTACTGCTTACGATAAGAAAGTACCGATTTTTTTCTTCTCTCGCCTCTTTACCGGAGGGCAGCTTTTGAGGGGAAGGATAACCACGTGGGGGAGGGGGCCGTTGTTTGGTCCATGCCTCTGTCTGTGGCGGTCCGTACGAACCGCAGCGTGACGACATTCACCCATCTTCTGGCATTTCCCCTTCGGTGCACAAGGCAACGTTCTCACAAAGTCTGCATCACAGCACCATAGCAGCGCAGCGGGGAATTTAGCTGATAAAATTAAAAAGAGAGATACCTGAATTCTCGAAGAGTTCTGTGTAATGAGCAGAGATCACATCCATGTGCAAAGTGAAAAGCGTCGACTGTGTAGTGTCATGAGGAGGAGGAAACAAACTTTATTCGAGGCCGGTAGTACTGCCTGGCGAGAAAGAGGGCTTGCTCGCCAAGATCCTCTGGTCATCCTCGAAGTCCGAGTGACGGAAGGGAAGGAAAATTGTAGGCAATGCGAGCTTTACATGAGTGAAGTATTTGCTCTACATCCGCTCTGATCTCCGAACCGTTGGGCCAGTCTACATCTACAGTCAGCCCGGAATGAAACGCGAACAGCGTCTGTGAACAAAACAATATATTTTACGCGTGTATATACTACCAGTTGCAGTGCATGTACAACTAAGCTCGATTCAATTTTCTTGGTAAAGGATCTATCGAAGCGCATGTTAATAAACCAATTGTAAAGGAAATATCTCTGCAAAATAGAAAGGTATCTCATATGGGTATTTGCGTTTTATTTCGCCTGAAATTTGCGTTTTATTTCGCCTGACTGTACACCTATACTGCCGAAAATGGGCGAAATAGGACTGATCGCATCGCTTTCTCCTGGAAATAAACGATTCGTCCGAGAGAAAAGTTAACGTAACTGATGATTCCTTTGCTAGTAGAATTTTATTACACTAAAGGGGTAATGGTATAGCTCTTTTAGCTGTTAACAGTCATGGCAACGCAGTTAGTCCACAAAGAGGCTAACTCTCTAAAGGGGCCGCCTCTAGCAATTTTTGTCCGTTCTCGCTGGCGTGTATCTGGTCTGCCGCGAAGCGGCACCGTGAAGCTGCAACAGAGGCGCGTTTGTGCTGTCTTCTCGGGACGCGTTGATGCGCGGGTGTCAATCGCTGACGCCGTTTGGCGGCCAAATGCGCGGTGAACTCTTCGTGCCTCCTGTGCCCCCGCTGAAGGCGTGGGAAACCGTGCGTCCACCATCAGCCCACAGCTCCCAGCGGAAGCAGCAGCCGCCGGAGCTTCAGCGGTCGCTGGTCGTCGAGTAGCCGATCAAGGAGCCGCGGCTACAGCTGTGAGTCCGGAGCCGACGTGGGGCCGCCGCTCCATCCATCAACGAGCCGCTGCATTCAAACCCCGTTCGGTGGCGTGGTGATCGGTTGTGATGCCACGCAAACGGCCACTGCTTTCGAACAGACACAAGCTGCCCATTTTATTCTCGTTTGGTGCATTTATTTTCTAACTTGTGTACACTCAGTGTAGCAAAGTGGCTATTGACGGGCCTTGGAAAAAACCCCTTGCAAAACTACTCTATTGCGCTTTAGGCCGGAGATGGGAGAGTTGTCGGGAAGTTCTCAGGCTTAGTTTAGCCCGCTGTCTGTATCACGAAATCGTGCACGCGCATGTTGAGCGCAAAACCATAGCTCTGGTAACAATAGGATTGGCTCATCCAGCGCACGCCCTACAGACCGGTCGTGGTATGTAGTACGGTCCCTGTCAAAGCCGTCCGGTCCACAGGGTATACGCTGTCGAATATTGTGCTCCTAGTGCTCTCGCGCAGTGGCCAGCGAATCTGAACTGCTCGCGCCGCCACGATTTCCAACCTCATAAATTAATTTTAGTTAACCATGTAATTATTGATCTATATCAGCCTCATATTGTCCGATTTGCTGTGCAATCGAGCTGAACAGACCTCACCGACGTTTCTCTCAAATGCTTTAAAATAAGCCTTCAGACGTTGAAAAAAAAAAAACACCCAGTATATATCACAGCGGCATTAAAAGTAATATCACTGCAGTTAAAGTGAGTGGCATATTTATTTTGTGCCGCTCTTTCTGCTTTGGCCTGTCTGGTTCCGACTTTATATACAATGAAACGACCAAGAGCATGTATATTTGGATTAGTTGGCGATAGGAACAAGACTCGCAGAAGTGAAGACACAGGCAAAGAGTTTAACGTGGCAGATGCCGGACGGTGCACTATTTTTCCCGTCGTGCCTCTGTTCTCATCATCACTTCTGCTCTTTTGTATCAATTAAGCCTCCTCAATCGAGAATTGCTCGGCGCGTCTTCTGTATCACGCAGTCGTTCACGTTTCTATTCTTTTGAAGAAGTGGTGGCACATTCAACGTTTAGATTTTGCATAACCCAAAAGTCACGCGTCCCAGCCCATCTAGCTTGGTCGCGGTTTGCGTTGTGGAAAATCGCCTCATCGAGCATCCTGTGCTAAGCATCATCAAGACAACGCTCGGTGCTAAATCTTTAATCTTCTCCCGTAACAATCCTGGGAATCTCGTGGGCCCAACCAACGTGATCGAATCTCGCGAGATATAGAGTCGCGCTGTCAGACTTCGAGAAATCGTTTCGCTCGCTCATCGCTCGGCGTTGTTTTCCAGACGTGTGTGGTCAGCACGGCGACTTTCGCCGAGGCATATAAGTGGCGGCGAAATGACGCTGGGGGCGCCGTCATTTAAAGATACACACACAGCGATGCCCGCTCGTCCGGGACCCCACGCTGCGCCAGATATATCGTCGCTCTCACGCTTGCAGCCCTCTCGCGTGCCCCCTAATGGGCAGAGGCCGATCGCCCGATTCCTCCGCCCCTGCCTTTATTGACGGACGGCTCTCATCGCTTTTCTCGCCAATGATAAAGACGCGACAGCTGATCAATTCCGCCGCTATCGTTTCGATATCATTTTCGCCTCTCAGGGATTCACCTGTGTGTCTATCTGACGGCAGTTCGGTACAACACTGTCGGAGCAGGGTGCTCATAACTGGCGTATGGCTTTGCGGGACGACGGGCTCCGCGTGTGTATGTGGTGTAGAGTGTTGTTACGGAGTGACGCCACAGGGATGGCTAGTGAGTTTTAGTGAGCTGAAGTGAGTCGTAAACCTAAGTGAGTTTGAGTTCATGAGTTCGAGTGAGCCCAGGTCTCTGTGAGTGTGAGTTTGAGTGAGCCCGTAGGCTCACCAAACTTTTATGAGTGAGCCTCACATTTGCCTCATATTTGAGTTAGCCGCACAAACATTTTGAGCGAGTGAGTCTCAATGCCGAGATGTGGATGTCGGCGTAAAAGGACAAATACATGGAAGAAGCACACAGGACAGCGGTTATCCTGTGTGTGCTTTTTCTATTTATTACTAAGTGTTCTACTATGTATACTATGTATTCTATGTGGTACTAAGTTTCAAAGAAGAATCACCAACTCGTCCGACTTTCTGCATCGCCAATGGACGGGACAGGCAGTCACTACCTATAAAAAAATTCGTTCGCAGTTAGTTTCATTACAGTCTCATCTAAACTGAATTATTTATCTTCAAATAGCTATCGACTCGCTGTACTGTACGTGCGTACCTGACAGTTTCAATATATTTAAGTGCATACGAATACGGCAGCAAGCTCGTTTCAGTGTCACCAGCCATTGGATATGCCAGTGTTCATAGAGCATACAGACAGTGAGGTGGAAATTCTGGGAGGTTATAAACAGGAGTGGTTCCGGTTGGTTACTTCGCACTAGGATAAGGAACATGAATCTTTGCGAAAAAAAAGAATGAAGAAAAGTCCGTGAAGAAGCAATGCCTTGTTTCCGAAGAACAGGAATTGACTTAGACCCTGGATCTCTCAGGTTATGCCATCGTTGCTGTCGGACGCGACGAATACTGCGGAGACAGTTTCCATTTTCTTCCGCCGCTTTACCGCCACCCAGGCCATGATGCATCTGTCTAAACTATTGTGTGGCCCAGCTTTTCTGTGGTTGGTCAAGAATCATGCATTCTCCGGCCCAAGATCTTGGCTTTGGTTACTGATTGATACTCGTGTCTGGAACGCTACAGGACCTAGCCTTGCATGGACCTTGCATAGTAGATGCTTTGAGAGCGCAATCGAACAGGACACTGTTCACAGGTAACCCATGTTGCTTGTAGTCTTCATTATGACTATAGTATTGCTGTCTTATTTTCGTATAGTTTGGTACCAGACCAGCTTCCAATGGTCAGCTGTACTTAATTCCGTGCTTCTGGCGAGAGTGCGAGCTTACCTGGTTGCTATATCTTAGACGAAAGTCAATACTCGTGTTCCAGTTTTCCTGCAAACGGTTATGAGAGCAGCCAGCGAAAACTTTATCAAACAGCGTCCTTCAGATAACGTAAAGCCCAATATATGTCTCCTGCTATCGCTCCTTCTGCTTGCAAGGCTTATCTACATCAGAGGGTTGTTTCATATGCATAAGACAGCGGCGCAGCACTCTGTTGAGTGCCTAGTGGAAAAAGAGAGACGTGCTAGCCAGAAGAATTAGACTTGTCATATCCAATGGGTTATAGCATACACAGTCTTCGCTCGTGCATTGCGTCTCTCCGTTTGTGTACTCCGAAGGTCTCCGGCTGTCGTAGCACTGCGCCTAACTGCGCCGTTATCGCTCGCGAAGCCCGGGGACCCGGGTGCCGAAGCCGGACGACCCTGCCATATACGGAGCGCCGGGGAGGCGATGCTTGGCGCGATCCAGACGGTCATCGTCGCACGGCGCCCGCGGGTTGAGGAGGCGTCGATGGCTTCCGCTGCACACCGGGCGAACGAAGATGCGCGCTTCGGAGATAGCGCGCGGGGCCCGCCAGCCGAACCTTCGGGCGGAGGGTAAGAAAGAGCCCCGTGTGTAATGGAGCACCGCGGTTCGATGATGCATCGATGGCGCTGCTCCTCCCAGCCTCGGCCGTGGGGGACTCGATGTCCGGCTGCGAGCCCATCTCGCGCGCGCGCGGAATCTCGCTGGCGGATATTAGAGCCGGTCAGCGACGCATAATGGATCGGATAGGCCGTGCGCGATCACCCTCCCGAACTCCACTGATGGAAGCGGAGGAAAAGGGGGGGGGGGGGGGGGTCTTACAGCCCCCCCCCCCCCCTTCCCATCCTCCTGGCTCTCTTCTTTGCTCTCTTTTACCTCAGCTATGAGCATCGCCTCCGCGACGCTCCTTTCTTTAACCGTTTAAGAGGCACCAGAGCTTTTGTTTCTATACACCACCGTTGAGGCCGAGGCGAGAACAGGCTCGCTCGCTCGGCGACTGTGTAGCGCGCAGGTTGATTATTAAATGCTCGAGGCATCGAGAAGGGCTTTTTTGTTTTCCTTCGAGCCGCTCTCTGCTTGATTGGATTTGGAGGGCGGTGTTTCATCCCACGGGCGACCACGGACCGAGTTCGAGAAGAGGACGTGGTCTGCAGTGCTGGAGGGAATGAGCCGACAGTCGAACAACAGGTTTGGGGAAGTGTCGGCGGCGCTCTTTTTGCAACCTTTCCTGCACTCTTCGCTCCCCCCCACCCCTACTCTTCCCCCTCCCCCATCCAGAACGGGCCCTTGTGCGTGGGCGTCACCCGGCTGCTGCCCCCGGGCCGTCTCTCACCCCCGACTGATTTCCCATTCATGAGCTGTGTGTTCATGCACCGGTCTGCTGGAGGGTGCGGGCGATGCCGAAATGAGTGTGGCCGATTTCACAAATTGGCGGCGCCGTCGTTCCTGGTTCATTCCTCGTTTTATTTTCGCCGCGAACTTATCGATGGTGACGTGGCTCCCGCGAGTGCTTAGGTGGTTACGCGTCAACGTTTAAATTCATATTAATAGCTTTATTCTGCCTGAGACACCTTGCGCGGACCTCGTTCGTGAGATACTCGTGTGAGAGCGCTGACATGGTGGCGTACCAGCTGATCTCACTGGACATTTTTTATTGCGAAGCAATACTATTTTCGCTACCACCTCAGCCCGTGCCGTGCCGCGGCCGCATAGCCACGCTTGACCCCTCGCGTGACCTCGCTGCGTGACGTCATACCGTCTGTGTAAAAACGGGACCCATCTCACGCCGTCGCCTTGCGCGGCGCATAGCCACGGCCTGACTCCCGCTCCTCTTACCAGGGGCGCTGCGCGCTATGTGACGTCATACCATCTGTGTAAAAACGGGGCCCCATCACACGCCGTCGCCTTGCGCGGCGCATAGCCACGGCCTGACTCCCGCTCCTCTCACCAGGGGCGCTGCGCGCTATGTGACTTCATACCATCTGTGTAAAAATGGGGCCCCATCTCACGCCATTGCCTTGCGCGGCGCATAGCCACGGCCGCTGCCTGACTGCGCTCTTCTCGTCAAGCCCATGAGATGCCGCCTCCAGCCTCTACGCTTCGGCAGGTTGCAAAGAGAAAGCATCAGCGAGCTACGGAGACAGAAGAAGAACGAAAAGAACGGCAGCAGAACCACGTATTGCTTCGTAATTACCAGGCTTAACCAAGCTAAGCCACAGCCAATTTTTTATTTTCTATTTCGTGCGTTCCCTTTTGAGAACGGATATAAACTGATCCATAATACATTGTGTGGTATAGTTTCCTAGTCAAACGTTTTCTACTAGAGGGTGCTGTAAAATTTCGAACAAAAAGCTTGCCCTCAATTCAAAACTTGAGAGTTACTAATTGAACGTCTTTTTACACAGAATACACAAATATTCTGTGTTCCTGCATTGAGCGGCCAACATGATCTAAACTGCATCCTTCTGAACTACACTGGCATGCTCTTAAAGTTTGGTTCAAGTTTCTTGGGACACTTTGTGAGCTCTCGAATCATACATTTATGAATGTAAATTTGCATTAGCATTGCGGTAGGGCAGAAACTTTCCAGAGGCTTGAATAACGCTAAATGGTAACTACAGTTGGCAAAAAAAAATAATAATTGACGGACTATCATACGTTGTGATGCAACATTTCTGTGTTTTGTTAACAATATTGGTTTTACATTTCACATTTGCATTTTCGGTTTCATGTTTTACAATGGTTACAATGATCGCTTTCAATGATCACAATGATCGCCTTCCCCCATTATTCTCTGAGTTCGACTTCGCTGTGGAGGCTGGCCAGTGGGTGAAGGCTTCAGGCAGCAGCATGTTCGCCGAAATGAAGGCTATACTGCTAACGCAGCAAAGTGCTTTGGACATCTTTGTTAAACATCGAAATATGTTCTCCTAACGATGAGGGCGAGTACGTATAAATGGAGTTCACACGCAGTTCGTCCGTCGACTTCTAGCAGAACCACAATCTTGAACCTGTTTCCTCTTCTCTGTCCGGAAGGAATGCGAACCGCTCTCCCGTGCTACGCATACAGCGGGTTTCGCTTGTTCGCGGTAACTCGGCACAGTTCCTCCCCGTCCGGTGCGCGTGTGATTTCGCGGGGGGGGGGGGGGGGGGGGGGGGAGAAATTAAATTCGTCAGCCACCGCTTTGCACGCGAAACCGGAGTCAAGGCCAAGAGGGTATGAAGGCCGCCCGTTCAAGAGCGTGGATTATGATTCCCCTGAGAACGCGCACGGGCTCCCGTCCAAGGGGAACTTCGCGGGCATCCCGGCGCACTACAACCGAAGAAGACGGCGCATCTCCTCGCGCCATACGCTGTGAGGGGACACCACGGCGCACCCGTTCGCGCCGCCCTGCTGGCATTTCCCGTCGAAGCGCCCCAATGCGTGCCGCTTGTGAGCGGTCGCGGAATCCGCGCCCGCAGCACCAAATGGGCTGTGACTCCCCCGCTCTCGCGCGAAGTCTTTCTATGCGCTGCCGGTCCTTTCCGACTTGCGTGATGTGCGTACTCGGCTTCGTCGGTTGCGCTAGAAAGATGAAGGGGGAGAAACGGAGGAAGCATATCGCGCAGGGCGGTATCATGGAGAAGATTCGCTAATAGCGCCCCATCCATCGTTTCCCACGGCCCACTTTAGCTGCCGCCTCGCTTTTGTTTTACTTGTTTACTTGCATGCTGCGAGAACGGGCGAACTGGGAGCCTATATTGCGCCAACCGTTTCGGGAGCTCGGAATGCGGCCGCAGCAACCGTAATGACTTCGTGTTGCTTCTCGCAAGTGGCGACATACGGAGATGATGTGAACGTCCCATGGCATATCAGCTTGAGGTGCAAGGGTAACTGATGCCAGCGCCGTAGCCGGGGCTCGCAGAACATCCCTTTCGTTCGTACAAGGAGCACCATTAAAGACGCAGGAAGGAAGAAGATGGTATGAATAAATGAAAAGAGGAAGGGCATGGTATATGCTCCTCTACGAGAAAACACCTCTACAGCGCCGTCAAGGCAGGGGTGAACGGGGTGAGTTCCAACCCAAACGTGATAAAGGGTGCTTTGTTGCGTAACATAACAAAAGCATTAGATGAGCACTTCAGACGTCCCTGGGGCGTTATGGGCTCTCGATTCACCTATATTGTGCCATTGTTTGTGTCTGAATTCCTGTTGCGGATATATGAATTCCTGTGGGCGTGAGTTCGACCTTCGTCTGCTTGGAAAACCCATAAAGGCGGGGAGCCCTTTAATTATTGTTACAGACAAAACGACAAACATGGATACTGTTCATACTTATAAGTAAATTGAACTTTCCTTCTCTCTCCTGTTCTGGTGCATTTTCCCCCTCCCCTCGTGTAGGAGATTTTCTTTGTCTCAATACCATCTTTTCTTTTAACCGGACATTCGACATTACCGGGTTGACCTCCGTCTTTCCATTGTTCTGTCTTTCTCTCTCTCGTACTGTGGAAGACTTATATTGCCGGTAGCTTCGTAAGCATTCGCCGCATCCCGGCTTACCGTTTTACTCCTGTTCTCAAAATATTGTCGCTATATCGTGATGGCTCGAGAGCGCAAATTCAGCGACTTTTTGGGCACGCGTGCAGTCCGGTTTATCCACTATCTTCCCTGTGCTTAGTCCTTTCGCTCGCTCTTACGCGTGTCCATTATTCCCGGCATGCCATGCGAGAACCGTGAAAAATATTCAGGAATCCAGCACAGGTGTTGTCGCATTTGTCGATTAACCAAAGTGATTCGAAGTGGCTTATGTGAAGAAGACGTGTTCGCCTGACAGCACAAAGTCGAGGTAGAGACAGAGAGAGGGGGGGTCTCACACGCGGTTCGGAGACCTTGACGGCTCGTAAAATGCTCGGCGTGGGATCGCTCCCGATGGGCGCGCACGGTGAGAGCGGAGAGGAAGAGGGGAGCATCGACGTCTCCCATCGCTTCGCCGCTGCCACATGTGCGGTCGGCACGGCTCGGCGGCAACTGTCGCCAATCCATCTTGTCGCAAGATGCGCCCCCGAGGCCGCCGCAGCCCGCGGCGGGGGCGAGGGGGAGACATCTTGGCCGCCCAGAGCCGATACGCAGCTGTCATTAAGGGCGCCCCGGGTCGCGGCCCGATGAGACGCGCTCGGGGTTCGCCGCAGCGGTTGATGGGGATGGGTATGTGTAAAGGGAGAAGGAGAGGAGGTGAGCGGGGTGTCGAGAGCGGCGTAGTTTTCTCTTGCCAGTTTTCACTTTCGCGATAAAATGGCGGGACCAACTGGAGAAAAGAATGAGAAAGCTGGAACGAAGAGCTGTTCTTCCGCGACCCTTGAACATCCTGCGGGACAGGAGAACCATCAGTTTTTTTTGTTTGTTTGTTTTTAGGAACCTGCAAGCTGCCGTGCTTGTCTCTCTTCTATTTGCTCGCGGCTCGAGGCTTCGACCTGTGGTGGGGACAAAAAAAGAAACACCGTATACAGCCAGATCCACGGTGGCAGATCGCCGAGTGAGATGGATCAGAAAGATGCTTCGCTCATTCTGGTCCCTCTGCTCACCGAAGTGCAGCCCCCTGCAGCTTCCTGGCGTGAAAGGAAAGGGAAAGAAAAAAAATGTAAGCGAGGTGGCCGTCTCATCTTTCGACTCGCCGATTCACACACATGTCTCGGTGGTGTGTGAGTGACTTGAACGGTCGGCGCGAGCATTTGCCCAGCCGTTTGTCGCTGTCGTCTGATGGCGTCCTATCGTGAGCGGGCGCTTTGTCCGCCATAACACATGCTGCTACCTTGAAGGGTTCCCCTTCTGACTGTCTGTTGTAATAGGGTACAGTGCTGGAGTTACTCTTGAGACGCCTGATTCCAGACGTGCTCTAAGCTTCTACAAAAG
This sequence comes from Amblyomma mixtum, assembly GCF_055824585.1. Taxonomy (NCBI): domain Eukaryota; kingdom Metazoa; phylum Arthropoda; class Arachnida; order Ixodida; family Ixodidae; genus Amblyomma; species Amblyomma mixtum. The sequence continues at coordinate 271,027,752 of NC_143013.1, read as the reverse complement.
TGTTCTGGCCGCCTTCTACCGGAGTTATTTTTATGAATGCACTCTTTTCTTGCCTTATTCTCTTCAAAGTCTGCAATTACCTTTATACATTGATTGAATTGAACGGACATATGTTACAGACATGAGCATATGTTCCTAAATGTCGGCAATTTATGACGAAATCCAATGGAAAACAATACAGTACAGTTAATTCCACTTTTCAATACAACTCAGAGTGAGCACATTGCGCTTGTTGACTAACCTGGCAGTTGGTGAATAAACTGTCTTACAAAGACACAATGGCAAGGATTGCAATGATCAGATAGCAGGATTATGAGCAAGTGCCCACCGTTGCTAAATACGATGCAGTAGCAACCTTCCCACCGTGGAGCTGCGCATGAGCCTTACGGTAGCTCGGGAAGAGCAACCTGGTTCTCACAAGCCCCACCAGGGGCTGTGCTTGAAACAGACACCTGCCGGGGCAGTGGCCCATCGCTTTACCACTGCACCGTTGCGCCAGGGGTGGAATGGGAACTCCCCGCCATCTATGAATGCGACTGAGAGGGTCGTGATGTCATCAACGCCGCGTGACCAGACTGGCCCAATCTAGGGCGCCGCGAAAGTTGAAAATGTTAGGAATACATAAATTTGGAAGTTGGCCCACCCCCAAACATTTCTAAGGAACCCCATGACTACAGCGCAACGAACGGGACAAGAAGAAGGACACAGCCTGTCCCTGCCTATGTCCTTCTTCTTGTCCCGTTCGTTGCGCTGTAGTCATGGAATATCGGAACCAACTCGCCCAGCAACTTACCTAAGGTATCCCAAAATTTCCGAAGTAGGCCCACCGCAGAGAATGGATTAAGGTGGATTATTAGGTCGGATTAGAAGGGAAACAATGCGCAGAGACAGTTTCCACATCGTCGGCTGCTGTTATTCTCTGCGCGCGCTTCTCTCTTCAGCTGCGCGAGTCTTCGAAGAAGCGGGTGTACCATCGTTCACTGCGCTGTGATGAATCCGACCGGAGTGGGTGCACGCAGCTAAAAGCCTCCTCCTCCGCGTCGGTCGGGGGGAGCGGCGGCGGCGTCTTCCGGTGCCGGGGCTAATTGCCGCTCGGAGAGCGGGCTGGATGCAGCAGCAGCAGCATCTGTGTCCCGTCTCTCCTACGCAGCGGCACGGAGGTCAGCGGCGGCGGCGGCGCGTGCTGCGAGAGAGGTTAACCCCCTTCTCGGCGGCGGCGGGAGGGGCTCCGATGCTTTGGCAGCCTGTAATTTCGGATTAATAGAAAACGCGGCGCGGCGGCACACGTCGATGCGGCCACGTCCGCGGGCCGGCCCGACCGCCGTTGGCGCCGACCTCGGCCCGCCCCGCGCTCGCTTGCCCGGAACGGCGACCACCGATAGAGCTGTTGCGCGCGGTGCGTCACTGCGAACCGCTGTGCGGCCGCGTTTAGTATACTGCAGCGGCGCACTCAACTCTCGCGCGCACACACGAAGTCACGAATGAGCGCGTGCAGCACACAACCCTGCAACGCTGTCACTTGGATTCTGCACTGAAGCATCATTCTCGTGAGACTGTTATTTCAAGTCGGTCACCTTTGCGGCTGCTGTATCGGAGTGGATTTCGACTGAATGAACGCGCAGCAGGGGACGGCAGAGAGTAAGGGGAAATGAGATTTGGAGGTTACCGCAGCTGGTGCATGGCAGGGCTAATTGGAGTTCGATGGGAAATATCTTTGTCCTGCAATGGATGCAACTAGGATGATGATGATGATGATGACGATCATGACATTTAGAGCGAGACTGATCCCCTTCTGTATTACAGGTCGTGACCAATTTTCCCTCAAGAGAGCTAGCAGCGCGCATTTGTTGAAGAAGCTCCTCAGTAGACGATTGATGATTAGGAACCTCGGTATAAATGTGTGCATGGCACGAGGCGCACGTGCATTAAGTCATCTCAATTGCGCCAACTCTAGCACGAGAGAAAAAGTGTGTAGGATGGCATCTCGATGTGTACAAGCTTGGTTTATGGTTTAAGGGGGTTTAACGTCCCAAAGTGACTCAGGCTACGTGCACTGACATCGCACAGTACACGGGCCTCTGGAATTTCGCCTACATCGAAATTCGACCGCCGCGGCTGGGATCGAACCCGCGTCTTTCAGGTCAGCAGCCGAGCGCCTTAACCACTGAGCCACCACGGCGGCTCGATGTGCACGAATGTAGTAGCACAGCACGAGCAGTGTAGACTGGTTCTTGAAAACAGTGTGGATCAGTTTTCATGGAAGAACTTTCGTTTTCCTCCACTGGACGCATTTGAAAAATGTACAGCCGTATGAATATGAGGATAGGCAACCTCCGCAATGTGTAAAAAGTACAATGGCCTAACTTAACTTAAAAAGAAGTACCTAAATATATTATGTCCCGCTAACAAATTTGTCCCATTCCGCTAGCTGAGGTGGGAGGAATGGGAAGATGTAAAGGAAGAACGGGACGCCGGAAAAATCCGCGCAAGTTCTACATTAAATATGAAGCATCACCTCAGTTGTTCTGGTCCTCCATAAGTTTTTTTCTGGTTGTCACAACTATAGAAGACGATGTTTCTGTTAAGTGCAGTACTGACCTCTTCCTGGGGCTTAAAGTAGGTGTTTCTAGTTTCCTATTTTTATTTTCATCAACCCATGGTTGGTGCAAAATCGCCCTTACTTTCAACTGCGGCCACGCAAACTCACGCTCATCTTTTACTGACATGCGAGATCAGGAGACCATCCCTCCCACCAGTTTAACGTCCCCAAAACGATGGTGAATGTTTGTGCACCAGTCATTTCGGCCATTTTAATCAGGGCTGCCACTATCTTAGTGTCCCGAACCCTGTGCTAATCTGGAACATTCCCTGTTCTCCTACATTGTTGTCAGTCTAATCCCCCATTGCCCATATACCCCTGTCCCCCAACGTGGCGAGTCAGGCTCCATGGCCTTGGACGGACTAACGGACCAATTGGCTTGGGCGACCAGGGCGCAGAATATCATCGATGCTTAATGTTGTGTCCTAATAAAATTGTTTGTCACTCTCTTAGTGCCATTAAGTTTTTTTATGTGTGTGTGTTTCTGTTGGTGAGGAGCAGCGCGAGAAACTCAGAAACTGCGCGATAGTGCCGGTCGTGCGACTGCTGTTCGCACATCAATTCAGTTGATCTATGATGCTCATTGTTCAGTGTCACTATATGCCGTAGGACGCTGCTTGCAGAATCGTTTTGGTCGCCCTCAGTGAGCAAGTGGATGGGATAAGTGCACTATCTGAAACTTTTACGAGTTTCTGCAAGCCCCCGTCTCACTGCGAAGAGTTGTGAATTTGTCCTCCATCCTTTGGTTCGTCGTCAAATTTCTCACTCGCGTCTTCTCATTTAGTTAAGGTGGTGATAAAAGCTCCTTATGTCCACACTTTTGTTCATATTTTTGTGCGCGCATCTAGCGTCATCATCATCAGCAGCAGCCTGACTACGTCCACTGCTGGAGTGGAAAAGAAACGATAGAATCTTGCCCGAAATACGACAGAATGTTTTGTTGTAACGGTAGACTTTTCTGTAGTATGTTTCTGTCGTTACGCTAAGGGACAGCACAATACTACAGAAACTTTCATTTTTACTACAAAAATTTCTGTTGCCACTACAAGCTCGTGGCCTAAAACGCTACAAAAATCTGCTGTGATGTCAGAAAATTTTCTGTTATGTTTTCGACCGGGAGGCCTGTCCCCTAGCCCTCCAATCAACTCTGTCCTGTGCCAGCTGCGGTTACCTTATCCCTGTATACTTCCTGATCTCATCCGCCCACTTGACTCTCTGCCGCCGCCTTGCGCTTTTGCCTTGCCTTTTCTTGGGATCGATTCCGTTCCCCTCAGTGATTCAGGGTCTTCGCAGTAGAGTCCCTGTCCATGCCCATTTCTTCTTGATTTGAACTAGAATGTCATTAACTCTCGTTTGATCCCTTACCCAATCTGCTCTTGCATTTTCCTTTTCAAACACAGCCCACTGCGCTGCACACAACTTAAGTTCAAGCCTTTTCATTAGCCTCCAAGTTTCCGCTCCATTAGTAATCACTGGCAAGATGCAGCTGTTCGCTTTTCTACATTTTCATCTTTAGGGAAACTGGTAAGCTGCTAATCAAGACCTGAGCGTGCCTCCCAATTGCACACGAACCCATTCTTATTGACCTAATTATTTATCACACGTGTTACGGGGCATCCTGTGTAGTACTCGATAAATAGTGCTGCTCCTATGTCTTTAACCGAGGAGTGTATGCTTGCTGGTTCGTGTTTGTAGCTGTTTTTTTTCTGCCAGTCAGAAAATAAAACAGAAATTTCTGATAGCCTCAACGTTTGGCGCATTTTGTCCTGTAGTTTCGCATTCTGTAGTTTGTGGTGGGTGGTCAATATGTGTTTTTAATCTGGTTGTCTGTAGCCTGGTTTTCTGGTGTTAAGCATGATGATCTGTAGTTCGTTGGTATGCTGTTTGATGATGTGGTATCTAATGGATGAGTTATCTCGTCGTCTTTATTCTTACAATCAATAGTCTGGTGTTCTAAATCTGACATGATCTGTAAGTTGGAGGTCGGTTTTCTGAATGTCTATAGTCTGATGGTTCAGTGTCTAATAATCGGTAGTCTGTCTTTAACTTCGTGGTCTCTTCGTGGTCTCTAGTATGACGATCGATCAGTAGCACGACATTCTCCATTTAAATGTTCCATCGTGATGAATGAAGTGAATTCAATGCCTTATCAGTAGGAAACTTCGGTCAATCGTCAGAAAGAATACTCTACCACTTAACCCGACCGCGGCGGTCGAATTTCGAAGGGGGCGAAATTCTAGAGGCCCGTGTACTGTGCGATGTCAGTGCACGTTACAGAACCCCAGGTGGTCGAAATTCCCGGAGCCCTTCACTACGGCGTTTCTCATAGCCTGAGTCGCTTTGGGACGTTAAACCACAACAAACCAAACCATCTACCACTCAACCTTTTGGATCGCCCGTGCACTATTTTCTTCGTCTACCCCTCACCTTTTTCTTTTGTTTTGTTTTGTTTTACGGCGAAACGCAATGAGGAACTACATGACTGAGCAGGCAACAGATGCCGCCCAGACCTTCCTATTGTTCTCCACGGTTGCAGCTGAGGACAGCGACACCTACGTAGTGCGTGCACATATCCACTTCCGGCTGAACCGAAGAGCACGCGTAAAGCCCGCGCCTGTGGGAACCACAAAATTAATGGCGAGTCGACTGCCTAATGGCGACTAAAGAAAAGAATTGCTTTTCGAACGGCGTCCCTTGTGAGCTCGCAACAATTTGTCTCTCCTCGCTGTTGCGCCGAGGGCTGCGCGCCGACTGCATTAATAACCGCACACAAATTCGCGGGAAGACACGGGAGCTTGTACATAGGCGCCTAACCTCCTGTGTTACAAATGGCCGTGTAGTGTAATAACATGCAGGCTCAGGACTGCGGTCTCTCCATTTCGGGTGAGCATAGCGTTTTGTTTCTTCTTCTCTTCTTATGTTCTCCTCTTCCCGTAAGGCGTCCTTTAACCGAGCTTAGTGAAGCCTATTAAGCTGCATTTGTATTGTTCGTAAAAGAAATGAGATCTTTGCGATGGAACGGTTACTCACAATCGGTCACGTGCATGTCTCTGTCCATGGGTGCATTCATGGTAGAAGCCAGCACGCCGCTTACAGACACAGAGCTTGTCATTTAAGCCCCACGTTTTATGTTCTTGGTGTTGCTGGTTCCGATGATGCCGCCCACCTGTTTCCTTGCTGCGGATGCGCATGCTGGAATAGAAAGAAGGTTCGAACTGAGGAAAGCAGAGAGAGGGGTGCTAGGCGCGCGCCGCGAATCCGGTCACGACTGAAGGGCGCCACAGTGCGAAAGGTCAAAATTTGCAACGAGCACGTTCAGAGCCGCGCAACGCGCTGCCACCCACGCGCGCTCGATAGAGGGAACGTCGATTCTGGGCGTGGAATAAGTGGGGACCACGAATTAGGCGCCATCTATCGACGCACGATGGCGCGTGTACTTTCCTGGAATGGGCGTAATGCATTCATAGGAGAGACAGAAACGTACAGGAAACAAATAGATGCTGCGCGAGACCTCTGGTCTTGTATTAGCTGCGATGCGGCCGCTGTGTTCGCTGCGAGCGTTGCGTCGGGAATCCGAAGGAAAACGGAATTTCGCTCGAATTAGTCGGCAGTTTTTAAGAGCAGCCTGCTGTATACCCGGCTCCCCTCGGTGTATTTTGTACCAACGGCTACTCCGTTTAGTACACGGTGTTAACGACGGGATAGTCTCAGCAGAGGCGTATTTATGGGTCTCTCTTCGAGGGGTCATTTAGGGGGGAGGGGAACATCCTATTTGAAGCACGTATTCCTTCGTATTCGATTTATGTATGTCATGTCTGCATGCCATGTACAGGTATTCGACCTTTTTCGTGGTGGCATAAGAGCCCTATCGGGACGAAAAGCAGGTTATGTCGCACACTTGCCAGCGGCCAAGTTTGGTACACGGAAGAGTCAGCTGCGACCTGCCACGGTTGTCAGGTGGGAAAGTAGAGAGAGTAATGCATGATAACCCTGCTGAAAAAAAGTTCTATGATGCAATAACCTCATAGATCATTCATCATAGAATATCATACAATCTGCATGATATGTCATACAATTTGTGTGATATTCTATGACATCTCTATGATGACTGTATGATTTTACAGAAATGTATGACATTTGAATGATAATTTTCTGATTTGTATGATAAGTCTCTGATATTTGTATGATAAACTGTATGAGTTTATTGCACCATAGAACTTTTTTCAGCAGGATAAGTATGGTATGTATGGTCGCGCATGGCAACCTACAGCGAGGTTCTCATGCTCTTGCATTGTCACAGCTAATAGTAATTAGGTGTCCTCCAAGTTTCAGTCTCTGGGTTTCAGTGGGCTAAGTTTTAGGTGTATCTGCCCCTTTGTGTAAAAGGCGGATCGAGTAGGGGTGATGGGGAGACACACTTCAGCGCTCTGTACAATCCCGCTCACGTCAGTCCTTGCCTGTGTCGCGAGACACCTCGATCAGCACGGTCTCTTTACGCCGCTAAACAAAGCGTTTTATTTCTCTCATAGCACCGATTTGGTCAGTGGTTTCAACTAACTAAAACGACCAGAAGGAAACGCGTGCCTCCTGATTCCCACACCTTGCGCGCTTTCAACTGCGCCAGCGGTCGCTCTCATCGCATTCACTTATCGGTTGCCTTTGGCGCTTCCCTAGCCTCACTGCACTGTCTGTGGATCTGCCTCGTTCTCTTCAGAGAAGCCTCGTTCGCGTGGTGTCCGCGCGGATGTTCCATCGCGGCGCACGAAATGCCGAGGAGGCGAGTGGCGAGGTGCGGTGCGGCGCGTGAGTGGCGGGCGCCGCCCCACCGGGCAGCACGCGAGCGGAAACAACCTCGTGGCCCCTGGCTCCGCTCGTGCAGCATCGGATCCCCATCGTTCATCGGTTCGCAGCGGGCAGTTGGGCACGCCGATGCGAAAAGGAGCGGTCGGCCCAACCGGATTCCCAATCGTTCGTCTCCCTCCTCGTCATTCCTTTCTTCTTCTTTCTCTTCCCCCGTGCGTTTGCTAATAGCCTAATCAGGCCCTCCGCTTTCTTCCGTTCTCTCCTCCTCCACCACCTACCTCCCCTTGCGGGGGCGGAGGCGAATGCGGGACTATGCTGTTTTCGCGTTCGACAGGCGCCGATGCAATGCGCGCCGCCTGCCCCTTCACGGGCGGTCGTGGCGCGGCCTTTGGGGGCGCAAAGTGCATTCTTCGCCTTTGTTTTTTTCTCTTTTTGTTTTGCGCCTGGCTGCTCAATCGTGCGCCTCGCGGAGTATTCGGAATCCAAGCCACGCGTGAGGGCGCACCTATCGATGTTATTTTTGCGCCCTGTTATAGGCTGTGGGTATAGAGCCCTTGCTTATTTTGTCTTCTCTTTTAACCGAACCGTTCACCTCTGATTGAGGTCAGAGGAGTCGCCCTCCTGGCGTCGAATTTTCATAGTTTGCTCTCCTCTTGGCGAATTACTTCCGGTTTTGTTGGCATTGTTGCAAAAAGCAGTCTATGTATTTATTGAGCATAGTTTTGTTGCTCGTATTCTAGTTCTTACTTCTGTTGTAATTCCTTTATCGGCTTTAGCGCTACCACCAGATGTACTTGCTCTATATGCGACTTGCAACGCACAAGCACTGAACGCACTCCTGACATAGCTGACTTGTAATGAATAAGTCAGAATAGAGGGGAAAGGGTCGCTTATAACTATTCTATTTTCTCGGTAAACTGCTTATCACACATTACATTCCTACGACCCTGGAAAGGCTCTCCGATTGTGGCCGTCGCGAGCAGCTCTTGGTCACAGTGATCACGGCTGTACGTTCTGGCTTTATTTCCCGCAACACAGGCTGACGCGCGACAATGCATGACGACAGCTCTTGTGGTGCCGCGGTTGTGCAGTCGTGACGTAAATACGTATGGTTCCGTTTTCTCAAAGCTACAAGCCCGAACTTCCGGTTGCCTATTGGTCATATACCATTCAGAAAAGCCTACTCCTTTCCCGGCTTCCTAAATGACGACGCTGAAAGGATGACGATGAAGGCTCGTAGGCTTCTCAGGATCTAACCTTGAAGTATACTGCCTACCAAAGAAAGATGCTGAATAAGTTGTGTGCTGCTATAGTATTGAAGTTAGAAGAACAAAAGATAAAATGTCGGCACAAGCAAGGGAATTCGAACTGATCACCCCTTACGTGCTGAACGCTGTGCTAGCTAATTCGTTTCGCCGCATTACTTTTTATTACCAAATCAGGAAATTACCAAATCAGTGCCTCCTATTTTTGCCGCAGGATGTTACAACCCGCTGCAAAGGAAATGGCCTCATCAACGTCATAATCATTCCGGGGCTGTTCCACTGTTCCATTTATTTATTTATTTATTTATTTATTTATTTATTTATTTATTTATTTATTTATTTATTTATTTATTGTACCCTCAGGGTACAAATGTACATTATAGAGGGGAGGGGCGGATGCAGAGGCATACACACTTTACACAAAAAAGTTATTAGTAAAAAATATACACAATCTCTGTAAAACCAGTACAAAAACGAAAGTAAGCATACAAAAAGAATGAAAAAGAACAAAGGTACAGAGAGTAAACTACGACATCAGTAACGGTGTTAATAAATACAGAAAAATATGGCAAGGAAAACAAATAATAAACAAGGAATGCAGTTCCTAATAAACAAACAGTGAATCTCTCTGCAGGGCAGTCGTGGTAGCGGCAACAGCATATCGATTGGAAGCAGTTTACTAAACAGGCTAGGCGCTCCGCTCACCCTATGCAGTGACGTCAGCAGGAGACGTCACAATGCCGCACTGATATTGTGTGTGACGGTCAAAGACGTCGTGGGACGTGATGAGAAAGACGTCGCGTTACCTGAATTTTTTTTTTTTTTTTCAGTGTGCGCTACTTGAACAAATGCCATGAGGCAGGCATCAAGACGCCTTGATATATAAGACGAACCGACGAGTCGGAAAAAAGCTGCTACTCGTTTCAAATACAGCAGCGATACATGGTTCCTCCTCGAATGAATTCGGAACACGTGGTATTCCCCGCCGGTATCCTTTCGTTTTAAAGCCTAACGAACGTAAAAGGCGACAAGTCGTGCGGCACGGCGAATACGCCTTTGCTCGTTGGCTCACTGTGTGCTCAAATGCGCGGAGCAAATGGCTGCCTTGACTGCTTCTTCCGTCCGCTAACGTTTGAGGTCCAAGGCGGGGAAAAAATAAAGGCAAAAATACGAATAAAACGTCCCAGTATGCTTGTAAAATGGACGCGGGGATTTGCGACGTTTGAACAAGGAATGGGATAAGAAAGTGTTACACAATAACAAAGAAAAAAAAAAGGGACAGAGCCGGCAGGAGACCGGCTTCGCAGTAACCGCGTCTAACAACAGCTATTTCTCGGGACGACGCCTCTGTTCCCGCCGCTTCGTTTGAGCGATCAAAAGAGGCAGAAAGCGAGAAAGGGCGAAGGCGAAAATCCGCGGCTGAAACCTCGTCGTCTCGGCGACAAACGGCTTGGCCTGTATTCGGCGCGCGGCTCCGAATCCCGCGGTGTTCCCTCGTGTAGCGTTATATGGGGCTAAAGGAAGGGAGAAAAGGGAACAAGGGAAGGGGGGGGGGGGGGGTCGTTTTTACCGCGAGGCGAAATCGTTCGCAGCGGCGGCGTTGGCGGACGGCCGCCGTCAAAGATCCGCAATCGTTGGGCTTCGCAGCCGGAGAGGAGACGACGTGCTCGGGAAGACACGCCGTGATCCGAATTGAGTCGCGGCAAGCAACGCCAGCGCCGCTGCCGCCCGTTCTTTCTCGGCAGCCCCGGCGACGCGGACGCGCTCTTCTTTTTTTGTTGTTGTTGAGTATTTTCTTTCGGCGAGGCTTGAAGGATCTGCGCCTTCGGTCGTGGACGCACGCCGCCCAAGGCCACGTAATGATGATGAGCCTCGTCTTCCGTGCTAGGCCTGCCTTGCCTTTCTCGCTGCTGCCGCGTCTTCATCAGTATTGGTGACGCGGGCTCGGGTCCCAGAATGCAGCGACAGGTCCGCAAGCCCATAGCTAGACCACTTTGCGAGCGGCGTATACCCTCTTTCTGTCGCGCTCCAGATGGTCGCGAGAATGGCTGTCTTCTCCACGGCATTTGTCACTACAGGATTTCGACTGTGTGTCCTTTTTGCCGAATTGTTCGTTTCGCAATAAAGGAATAGTTATATGGGTCATAAGTGCTGTCAGAATGATCGATAGCGTTTCGTAAGCCTATGAGCAGGGCCAACGGCGCTCCCTGTGTGACCGAGGAAAGAGTTTATCTTGAACAGTGTCTTTGGAATGTGTTCGAACGGAGGCCGTAGCGTTCGCTGGCTCTCAAGCCCTGTCAGTTACTGTTTTGTTTCTTGAGGTCGTCGCGCCTGCGCGATTGTCTATGACTTTGCCAAAGCATGTTCATCACCTCCTTACTTGACACACTCAGTTTTTAATTTAGCTCTTTTCATCTTCTCTTCCTTTAAATTACCTCTCCCTCCCCCCCCCTCCCTCCCCCCCCACCCTCTCTTCCCCAGTGCAGGGTCGCATATCGGTCGCATGGGGATAGCCTGCCTACCTTTCTTTTTCCACCGTCTCTTTCGCTCTATCCCTCCCAGCGTGTGCCTATAGAGTCAAAATCGACATCTGTGAAGCTTGAACATGCTTCCATGTTTGACTTGACCCACAAGTAGGTAAAGGAAGGAAAGAAGGATTAACGTCGGCGAAGTCACGTACGTCCCCATAATGACGTGTTTGATGGTCACAATGAAAAGTACCTGAACAATTGTTTCTTCGGGTGCGCTATGTGCATAAAATAGGAGCAGTATGTTGCGTTGTAAACGAGCAGGAAAATATTTGAGCTCATTGTCACTGTGGTTTTTGTTGAAAAAATCACATTCGGGGAATGAAGGTGAGGAGGGGGGAAGGGGGTAGTGAATAGATATTTTCTTGTAAGTGAAGCCAAGTATATCCTGTTTAAACACAGCACATCATTTTCCTGTCGATAAATGCTGCTAAAGCGTTCACATTACGATACCTTTAGGAACGTACCAGTGGGCGAATAAGCAGTGCAAAGTTCACCAGGTGCAGGAAAACATACGGCACTGGCCCAAGTCACCAAGAAATGCTGCGCCCTTCAATGCTTGCCGGAGCTAATGATTGTATGTGCGCGTCAAACCCATTGTTGGATGAACGAAAAAAAAAATTTTACCTCTTACTGAGCGCTGACAGTTTTTCGCAGCCTTAAAGGCATGATCCGCTACATTCCGATGCGTGTTGGATGCGCCTTAAGCCAATGCTATCTCAGTCTCACTTTCAGAGCGCCCAGTGGAATGTTCTTCACTTTATTCGAAAAACTCACGACGGTGACCTGTTTAGCAATGTCGGCCAGCTTCTTCGGCATAGTGGCATCCTATTCTCATATCACCACCCGCGGTATAAACGAGGAGTATAGTGCACCATACTGTTATGCAAAACATTTCACAAGACTTTTTACGAGACTTTTCACTGCCAGCAAAGAAAAATATGGAAAAGAAATAGCAGTGCAGAAGGGCATCGGTTTAAGCCTCATGAGGATATTGAAATAAAAGTCGTAAAAACGGCTTCATTTGCGCCTTAGTGCACGATGGTAAAAAGGAAGGGCCGACAAAGCTCATAGGCATGGGCGATCTGCTAACAGTTGTGTACATCGTGTCGTGCGCGCGAGCTCTTATTCCGCTTTGATTATGGACATCACACGCGCCCGACCTGTAAATAAGTCATAGTGTAAATAGATTGCTTGTATATTGTACCCCCCCCCCCCCCTCCCCTATCCTTCCTTCCAGTCCCTTCACCTCTTTCATTTCATTTCTCCAGTCTCCCTGCTATTCCCTTATTTCCGCTGCCCCAGCTCAGGTGCTTCCCGTAGCGATGGCAGATGCCGGGACTTGCCAAAATCTTTTTCCTTCCTTTTATTATTATTTTTAAAAAAGCGCTACTACTACTATTACTACAAAGTCAAGCGCGAAAGCTACGAATGTCAATGCCACGTCCGTAAAAGTGGACCTGTGGTGGTCGAAAAACACATTTCTCACTTTCATTTGCAGTTTTTTTTTATTTTATTTCTGTGAGAGGAGTAAGTCGCTAGCTTGTTCTCCTGCGTCAACCCGCTCGCTCCGGTCGTAAAAAGCTTAACCGAAAGAAACCTAAAATCGTGGGCTGTTCCACTTGCGTGATAGAAAGCCGGCAAAAAATGAAAAGAAAAAAACGGACGATAGCATCCTCAGGGAATGTCAAAAATTTCAAGGCCGTCCTCGCGAACTATCAGAACGGTCGAAGCCGGAAACGAACAGTTTCACGCCCTCCTTGGCGCACCAACAAAAAAAATATTGAAAGAAAAAAATGCGCAGGAGTGATATAGATAGACAGAGAGAACGACGAAATAACCGGGAGATAGGCGAGCAATGCATGCTCGCCTGCACGAAACGGGGGAGTCTCTCGCCGACTGAACTGCGCGCAGCGGCGGCGGTGTCGGCCACGATGAAAACGTTCTCCTTTTCTTCGGCGACGTCCATTAGGCGGCGGAATGCGTGAAGCCGTCGATTTTGGGCCGGCCCGCGGGCAGCCGCCGATTTATAGCGGCGAAAACACGAGGCGGTTTCTTTCAAAAAAGAAAGAAAGAGAGGAAGCGGTGTAGGCGATTTGCGCGCACCTCCAAACGAAGACCAGGGAGACGAGTAAAGCACAGCCGTGCTTCATCCTCCCTCTTTCGGCAGGCTGGCGAGAGAGCATCCCGTGTCGTGCCCGGGCATCCGCTGTTTTCGCCGTTCGTCGGCTACGCTTTTGCGGCTGCCCACCTCATACTCTCCTCTCTCTTTATCCTCCTCCTCCTTTCCTCCTCTCTTCCTTACCCCCTCTGCGGCCACAGCTGTAGCCAAGGCTTGTTCGTTCTCTTTTCTCCATATAGCATCACCGCGGCCTCTACTTCTACATTTTTTTTTTTGTCTCTAAAAGTCGTCTTCGAAGCGGGCTGTTGTACGAGCGCGCGGGCGCGCTTCTGCTGTTGCAGCATCCTTGTGAAGTCGCGTTTTCGTGACGGTCCGATCAAAAGCGTTTCCCCCCACCCCCCATACCGCAGTGCATTATCACCCCCCCCCCCCCCCCCCCCCCCCCCCCCCCCCCCCCCCCCCCCCCCCCCCCCCCCCCCCCCCCATCCCCTTCGTCTCTCTATACTACTCTTCGGCGTACGTCTTCCTAGGCTGATTACCTTTCGCCCGCAACGCTCGGGCTTCGTTCTCGCCTCCATACTATATGCCATATACGCGTGCGAACATCGGCGTGTGTTAATGCGTTTTCTTTCTTTCTTTATGTCTTTACCCTCCGCGCGGCGGCATTCTTTCTGACGCGTGCACAATTCGTCGAGTAGTGTACGCTACAACAGCGTGGATGGCGGCCAACGAGGAATTCCATTCATCGGCGATGTGTACGGCGCGGCGCTCTTTCTGTCTATTTTTTTTTTTTCCCCGCGGCTTGCCATTTCCTCGACTCGCGTGTTATAGGCCGTGCGCGATGGGCTTTTTCACACGAACGCCGGAGGTTGGAATCACGAAGTCGAACTTTTCTGGTTTCACGCGGGAGGACGAAACGCCGAGTGGGGCCGAATGTGCTGCTCGTCAGCGTTTCGTCCTTTTGTTCGCCGCCTTCGAGGAAACCTGATGCTCCGATATGCCTTCTCGCCTGCGGCGATGCAGTTAACAGGCCGCGGTGGCTCAGTGTAGTCTATGTCCTCCCACGACAGTGCGCAAGGTCGCGGGTTCGATCCCACTCACGGTGGTTGTATTTATGCGAGAATTACGTGTTACTGAGATACTGGTGGATGTTAATAATGTCCCAGTTATTGAAGTCACTCCCTCGCCGCGGTGGCTGAGTGGTTATGGTGCTCGGCTGCTGACCGGAAAGACACGGGTTCGAACCCAGCCGCGGCGGTCCCATTTTTATGGAGGCGAAGTGCTAGAGGCCCGCGCGCTGTGCGATGTCAGTGAACGTTAAAGAACCTCAGGTGGTCGAAATTTCCGGAGCCCTTCACTACGGCGTCCTTCATAGCCCGAGTCGCTTTGGGACGTTAAACCCCCATAAACAACAAACCAAACCAAGTCACTCCGGAGACGCGCACTGCCGCGTGCTTTAGAGCCCCAATTAAGAACCCACCCAATTAAGAAGAAGAACTCTTTCGAAGCTTGCAAGTTTTCCTCCTCCTCCTCCTCCTCCTACTCTTCCTCCTCCCTGTCTGCGAAAACGTGTATATCTAATGCAGATAATGGTGCTAAGCAAATAGTCGTGGTAATAGATCACATTTCTTACTGCGGCGGGGGACCGGACTAGGTTTCTGTTACAGCCTGCGTCGTCGCTTCGGCAGACGCGATTGTTGGGACGCGCGTCTGTTCTTTCAATCTTTCACATCTTTCAACTCTCCTCTGTCTGCACGTGGCAGCGATTGTGGCTCAGCTCGAACCAGTGGGGAGGCCCATGCACTTTCCTTTTCATGCTTCCTTCAGTCGCAACAACAGCAACATCATCTGCCACTGCATATGTTTGTTTCGACGCACTCTACATTTCATTTTTTGCAGTGCATAGCGACGGCATTATCCACTTCCCTCAATTTTGTTGCGTTTGATTCTTTTAGTTCTCCAACCCTTTCTTCTGATATCTACAATCCTTTTTGCACCTTGTCCTGCTGCGTACCAGGAAAGATCGACGGAACAAATAATGTTTTGAGTTCCTCCTTTTTTTTTCTGTAGGGAAAAGATGGAGAAATAAATTTTTACTGTGTTCCTTATTAACTTATTAGTCAGTTAACCTGTCTGAAGAAAATTCATAGCGATTACTCAAAACAAATATCTTTGCATTTTTTTCTTGTCTTCTTCACTGTCTAGAGTAGTGGTTTAACTTCAAACAATCCTTTGCAGTCATACAAATAATTGTTTCATTTTGGTATATATTAACATTAATATTTATTTTTCGAGAGACCTCAGCAGCGTGGTTGTATTTCGTGCGCTAACCCTAACAATTGCCCTTAACCGCGTGATGCTGCCCTCTGTCGGCAGATTTTTCTACTCTCATCGTCGTTTTCACTTCGTCTGCTCATGTCTTCTCCTATATCATGCTTCCTGCTTTCCTTCTTGCATGCCACTTGCTATGGGAGCTTGCCTGCCTTCCTCACTGGTAACAACTGAGGAAGATTTCATGGTCGTATATTCTCAGATACGGTCAAGACAGACGAACGAAGAAGAGAAAATAAAATTGAGGCTCGTATATGCGCAAGCACACACACGCAGACCAGATCACACGAATGCAGGATCGATTGCTAGCTCGCGCCGTCTCAAGCCTTGGGTTACGAATTCGAAGTCACGCGCTCTCGGGCTTCGTCCTACGAACGAGCTAGACAATTTGCCGGGCACTAACGTCCTCACTTCTGCCTCCGATAGGTATATACCACCCCCTTCCTTTTTTTTCGGTCGTTCTCCTTCTCCTTCACGTTTTTTGTCTAGACCTTCTGCATTCTTGTGTGTTCTCCTGGTTTTGTTTTTCGTTTTTTTTTTCTTACGATGAATGGACTGCCCGCAATTTCCGGACTGTCAGGATATATTCCTTAGGGAAGACTTTCTCCGTCTTGTTGGGCCAACTAGTCACCACCCTTCTTTTTACTATAGACCAGGCGAAATTCTGGAGTGGCAATGGTAAAGTACTGCCGTTTGAAAATAGCGACACCTATGCGGCCTCTCTCTACAAGTTTGTTTATGGCTTTGCTGTACGTACTGCCGCCTGGCAGAGAATTATGGTATTATTTACGGTTTGCTGCTCAACCGCCTCGTGAACATGCATTGCTTACGTGAGCACCGCTTTTCATCACGCTCATGTTTTCCGTTTATCAGTGCCGTGTGAGCAGGGTGTTAACACAGGCGTAGAGGACAGCACATTTGAATGAGGCGGGATGTGCGGGTCCGTCCACAGACGGGGCACACACTCTTGAGCTGCGGATTCTATTCCTTGTCTGGACACTTGTTTCGTAAAGAAAACATTCAGTGCGATTTTTTTTTTTTGCCTCTATAGCACTACAGAGGTGACAGAAACGCAGATAAGGTAAAGTTTTGCGAAATGGAAAAAAAAGAAGAAGTTTAATCAATAATCATTGAGCAGGCGCATGTCCTGCCTATGTACTGTATGCGTCTTCACTTGCAGCTTTAAATCAAATCAGAATGTAGGATTTTATAGTGTCACTATATAGTCTCTGGACTTCGGTTGCCTCAGAGGGCAATGGCTTTTCTGTCTCCTTTCTTATTTTTCGCGCAGGCAGTGGTTTACGTTTTCGCACAACGCGGTGAAATGAGAAGGCCATAGGTTGTGCTGATTTTGGCTAAAAAATACCTGTTGTCAATGACGTCCAATGCAGATGCGAAGGCTGGTCTATTAGCGCTGCCTGAGCTTTCCATGTGGATTGTGTAGTTCACTCCTGCTCAACTGGCGCCCATTCAGCACTGAACGCGCTTTTGGCGGGCATCCCACTGCCCAATCGTTATCTTGGTCCATTTTAGCGATACACACGCACGCACTTTGAGGAGGCAAAATTTCCGCACTTCGTGCACACCCGCGCCGATTAATTTCCCGCTTCGTACACGCCAAGTGGCCCTCAGGAAGCCGGGGTCATTGCTCCCTCAAAACTCGACCACCCAGCCGTACTCGTCGTCGCTCAGTCGAGGGTGCAGAAAGCCGAAAATTAATCGAAAGCCCCGTGTCGCGATGCCCCTTCAACTGTAGAGCTCGGGCGAGGAGTAGTTGGAGGAAGCCATGCTCTGCGCGCGCGCCACTTTTGAGCAGCGATCGAGCGAAGAAGATGGACCGTAAATCACGCCGCCCGCCGACGAGACAGACTCCCCGTGCCCGGTCATCCAGAGTCATCGCGCGCGCCTCTTCCGCGTCCCAGCAAGGGAAAGCTGCAGCGACCGCTGGCGGCGGTGTCCGATGCCTCCTCTTGGCTCGACGCCATTTGTCGCTCGCGCACCAGCGCGCACGCTGACGAGTGCCCGGCCCGAGCGACTCGGACCGAAGAGTACGGCCGGGTCCTGGTTTTAGTCCTAGTCGTCGCTGCCCGCCATCCACTCTCTCCGCTCCTGCGGCCGTTTTAGACGGCGGCTGGCTCTGACCGGCGCGCGCTGCGTGGGAGGCTTCGATTCATAAATCAGCGCTCGCGATGACCGCCTGTCCGGCGCGCCGCAGTGGCCAGAGGAGGCGGCTGGCTTCGCAACTTGCTGCCGCGCCTCTCGAAACGGCACGGAACCGCGATAATTCCGTAATTGGATTTTGCTTCCCCTCGTGGTGGGGGAGAGAGCGATGCGTCTGTACGCTCGCGCCGCAGCTCGTCGCCGTCATCCGATGCGAATGCATATGGCTAGCGGCGGGAGGCGGCCGACCGTCTTCCCCCTTCTGGGCCGGCGCGTGGCGTGGTCATTTGAGGAGCGCGCGCGCGCTGTCGTTTGCAATTCGAAACTGGTTACCGGGAGCTAAGCGTGTGGTCGTCAGTCGAAGCGGTTTTACGTGATTCTTTTGGTTTCTCTGTTTCCTGAATCGGTGGATATAAAACACTCTGCGAAGGTGTGGAGGATGGAGAATTTATTGCTTTCGCGGCGTTAATTAATGCCTTGCGGAGTTGAGGCAACGAACTTAGAGTTAAGCTTGATCCTGGCATGTTTAGCAGTACTCGACCCGTTCCAACCGTCGCGCGCAGTTGCGCTCCGACACGCATGACAGCAGCCTACGTTTTCTGACGGAGTACCGACCTGACGTCATTGTCTCCTGTGATATATAATGTGTGTCTTTAAACTATGCTCGGTGAGAGGAAGTCCCTTCTGCTCCCCCCTCCCCCCCCCCCTTTTTTTTGTAAAGATATCTCTCCGCTGGCTCTTTATCTCCACAACGTATATACTGCACCCATTAAGAAAGTGGCGGCGGGCGCGAATCTAGATTCTGAAGAACGACCGGACGTAACCCGGAAGTGGCGAAAAATGAAAAAATTAAAAAAAAAACGCAGGGGACAGAGATACGCACTTTCGTTCGAAATGCGCGGGCTTCGGCCCCGCAAGCTCTTAACAAGCGCAGCGCACGCGATAGCGCATTCATCACCGCGTTCGCATTTAATGACGCTTTGATAAGCGACGCCGTAAGAAACGACGCGAGGTTGCGGCTGTACTGTGGTATCTGCCCGTGCGCACTGGCTGATTAGCCGTGTCCGCTAGTTCACATCGGCTTTTGTTTTCCGGGCGTCCCCGGGCCTTTGTTCGCGGCGCTCTCGTTGCGATTTGGGTCCAGCGGCCTCCGATGCTGCAGATGTTCAGTTGCGTGCATTGAGAGCGACGCCTACCACCTGAACGCACGCGCCCGCAACAATAGGGAGTTTTAGAATAAGGGGCCCCGAGCTTTGGAGGCCCCCAAGAAGTTTGGGGTCTCTCGTTTCACCACCGATTCGTTGTCGTCGCTACTCTGTGTCTTAGGTTCATGGAAAATCAAAGGAGCACGAAGGTTTCGATTTATCTGAAGGTGCCCGCAGCACAAAATTTTAGCTATTAAATGCGCCGTATTTTCAGATTGCTTCCGTGTTTACAGAGTTTAACGTTCACCGTGTTTAGCGAGCACGTCGTCTGACGTCAGAAAGCGCGGGAGGTTCAAACAGGTTAACGATTTTGGTCCCCCCCAAAAAAACGGTCGCAGAGAATTGGCATTCCGTGATGTTTTTTTTATTCATGGAGTATTTTTATTTGTGCGTACGTAAACAAAATGAAAAATAATTACCTGGAAAACTACCACTGTGTGTTCTGGCCGAGATGGCGCTGCACGTGGCAAACAATCCAAAATAAAGGTAGAAAACGTTCCTTGTATGTTGCGTTTCTTTCGGTTATTATATGCGACTTTAGTGCTGTCTAAGAGCGACCAGATATATGAAACAGCAACATTTTCATCTGTTCATTTTTACTTCTTATCATTTCCCTCCTTGGCCGTAATGGCGCTGCAATCAATGAACCCAAGCCTGGCGCCGCTGTGTAGAGGAAGCCCCTATTCTAAACGTCATCGGTGTACGCGTCCGTATCTTTGAGGCCCGCTATTTCTCTGAGGCCTCCAAGCCTCGTGGCTGCCTATCCTAAAGCTCTCTGATTCCTTCATTGGGGCTTGTGTGCGGCGCAGTACGGTTAGGGGTCGCCGGCACTGTCGTCTTTACTGGTAAACGAGAGGATCATTTACATAACTGAGAGAAGCACTCGGGAGAGTTTGAATAAAGAAGGGAATTCAGTATATTTAAGGTTGCTGTTTTTTTTTTTGTTTTTTTTTTTGGGGGGGGGGTGGGAGGGGGGGGTTGCGTACAACGTATTTTACAACCGTAAAAATATTGCGAGCGCGCAGCTGTGTTCGAATACGAGAGAGTTCTGTGTATCTG
This sequence comes from Amblyomma mixtum, assembly GCF_055824585.1. Taxonomy (NCBI): domain Eukaryota; kingdom Metazoa; phylum Arthropoda; class Arachnida; order Ixodida; family Ixodidae; genus Amblyomma; species Amblyomma mixtum. The sequence continues at coordinate 271,007,680 of NC_143013.1, read as the reverse complement.
AGGCGCAGTTTCTCTGCGCGTTCAAAGTAGTTTACAACCGTGATTATATTGGCAGAATGTGTTGCCGCATCGTGCTGTCAGCTCTCGGACGCAGCAAGCCAAAGAAGCGTGGGTTTTTCGATATGCTTTGGTCATACAGATTAAAAAGCGGAAATGCATAAATCAATAACACCCCCACTTTCGCGTCGTTCCCTGAGTCTTTCACATAGCGTCAGCGCGCAACCACTTGATTACCGTGCGCTAGGCATTACTGTGAGGTCATAACATTATTCGCTTTAGGTGCTCGCTCGTCGAACGTATACAGAAACGCGAGACACTCCGTATATTGGTTCGTACAAATTGATAGGACCCCTGTGACGCCTGACTGCGCTCGTGACAGGGCGTTAAACCATGCACTGAACGGCTCTGAAGGTTCGTCTATATTACGCGCAAATGTTCGTGATCAGGTGGTCGCCGCAGTGCGCCAAAAGTACCGTAAGCTTCCGAAATCTGCACGTTTTCTTTTCCTCGCTTCACCCGACCTTGACTGCGTATTCGTCTAAACGATTGCAATGCGCACATTAAAGCCCTCCGATTTTTTCATTGGACTCATTGCTTTAGCAATGGATACGAAGCCGAAACAGCCATGCGTACAGCCCCCGCCGTGATGGCTCAGTGGTTAGAGCGCTCGGCTACTGATCCCGAGGACGCGGGTTCGATTCCGGCCGTGGCGGTCGTGTTTTGATGGCGGCGAAACGCAAAGCGTCCGTGTTCTGTGCAATGTTAGTGCATTTTAAGAACCCCAGTTGGTCGAAATAAATTCGGAGCCCGGCAGGACTGCACCCATCTGTGTCAAAACCCATGTCGCTTTCGGACGTTAAACCATACCATACCATACCATACCATACCATACCATACCATACCATACCATACCATACCATACCATACCATACCATACCATACAAAAGTACCACTACTTGTACTCTATCGTGGATTTACCTCGTTGCGAACCGAGGCCAGAGAAAAATGAAAAAAAAAAAAAAAGCTCCGGGAGGTCCACCATTCATACGACTGGTTGGCTATGCTCCGCAGAATCCGAAAGCGGATCAAGGGGTAGCGCTAAAGAGTGCGTAGAAAAGCAAAGAAGTCACGTTCGTGCAATGAATTAGGCCTGGCGCATTTTTCTATTCCCCCCTGGAAAGTGTGCACGCAGAAGTGGGCGCCTCCGTCGCGCTGCATACAACTGCTCCCGCGCAATTCTTACGTCCGCAGCGTCGGTGACTCCCAAAGTGCTCGAATCACCATCTCCGTCCCCAGGCACGCATGCTGTAACACCGCCGGTGTTCTGGATTAATGCAGTCCATTGTTGCACCCTTCCTCCTTCTCCGCCATTCGCATCTGGCAAGACGTTGCGCGTATACGAGACAAGAGTCCGTTCGTCACGCTCCACAGAGCCCGGTTCCCTCTCCCTCCTAGCCCTCACCCTCATCATCTCCGCCCTGGGACGCTGCGAGCCATCCTTGACCCTTCGAATGCGGAGAGAAGAAAAGGGGGAAGGGAAGCTCAGAAACGGAGATTCGGAGGCACAGAGGCAGAGAAAATTACGCGCACTGTCCGGCATTACTTTAATGAACCGCCCTCCTCCTCGTCCGCGTTGTCTCGCCTTGGCCTGTGAGACGTAACCTGTTCTCGCCGGTGTCGTGGGCGGTTCTCCAGGGGGCCCCTAGATGGCGCAGCCTGCGCGTTCCTGGCGCCCATCCCCGTCTGCTCTCTCTCGCCTCTAGAGCAGTCAGAAAGCCCTTGGCAAACTTTCCTTCTTTTTTTCATTCAACAATTTCGTTCCTTACCGCTGCAATTAGGAGATGTACAGCCGGCGTCAAAAGTTTATGGAGCACATGAGCCGCGAAAGAGGTGAAGAGCAGCGAAAGAGGGCATTCTGTCTTGTGTTTTTCGGGCTGTGCACCGAGGTTACACATCAACAGCCTTTTTCAGGAACTCGCATGCCCCGCAAATGGCCCGAGGCAGTGAACACACGTTCATGCGATGCACCTCTGTCGTGACGCTCACCCGTCATCCACATTGAGTGTCATTTTCGCCATCATTTACGACGTCCTTGAGTTCATCTTAGCGTTAACAGTTCATCTTTGGGATATATCGTTCATGCTGTCGTCCCGTATTTCTACGCAGCAAAATATCCATAGAAGATGCACTGCAGTTGAGTGCTGTACAGCACGATATTAGCTTAGCGTCTGCGCAGTTCATGATGATGATGGTGTCTTCGGGCTTAATGGCAGTTCCTTTAACGAAGTCACCTGCTTTAGTTTCTGCTTCTAGGGAGTTCTTACCTTCCTGCTTTGCTTCGACGGCATCTTGAAGAGCTGTGATGCACACGCTTTATGCATGAAGTGGTTTTAGCTCCCATTCTTGGCAAAACCGCAGTGAATCCGACGCCAAAACGGGACCCTACAGTTCCAGACATTCAGTTATGACGATGATGTTACAAAAACGCTACCTTGAGGGTATGACGCGATAGCACTAGTGGGTTAATGTCCATATACGCGGAATTGGTCATTCTCTTTTCTACATGCATAAATCGCCGGTAGTCCTCCTGCCTTTCTTTCTCTCCACTCTGTCTTTAAAGGTGTCCGCCTTGAGTGAGGCGATTTCCGCAATTTTATTTTTTCTCTAACCAAACTCTAACATAAAGAATAGAGAAAGGTTTGTCGTTGCACTCGCAGTGCTGTGTAGTTGACGAAACAATGCGCGACAGTATACGAGTCCTGGCGCAGTGGTGCAGTGGTTAAACGATGCACCACTGCCCTTCTATGCCAGGTGCTGCCACCGGTGGGACTTGCGAGACCCAAGCTACTCTTCGCGAGCTACCTCTCGCGACCAGTCATTAATTTAACAGCCACCTGCCACAGCGGGCATTTTGCTCACAATCCGGTGTCCACGTTGGGATGACGTCACAAGTTCACGTGGCCGACGTGGCCCACCCGCCCTCTACGTTGGTTCTCTGGGGATTATTCGGGACTTTTTTTGCCGGCTTTTCTGCGACACACGAGGTCCTTAACACTATCACGTTAAAATGGTCATAGAATGGTCATCATCATCACTGTAGTAGTACAGGTGGCGCACGCCATGACACTGGCACGAAGCGGAAGGGCGGTTATGATGGTGGTAACGACCGTCATCGTCATCTGCATCCTTAATCCGTTATTTCTGCGCTTCCAAATTTCTCGGTTGCAGTAGTGCTGCCTTCATGGCCGTGTAATGGAGGAGGATGACTCAAGAGGTAGGAAGGCTCGCCCATGTAGCGGCACACAAAGGTTAGAAGGTGGCCAAGGTTTCTGAACGCGCGGCCGAGGAAGAAAGGGCGAGCGGTGTGTCAAGCTTGCAGGGAAGCAGCTAGTGGCACTGAGGGTGTTGTACAGCATGAAAAACAGAAGCGGCTGATCGCGCCGTCACGTTAAGCACCCAAAGTGGGAACGGTTACCGAGCGCGGTGTCCAGTTTGAAAAGAAGTGGCAACTGGGGGCGGCTGCATCAGAAGACATCCTCTACAACAGCTGAGCTTCACGGAAATTAAGAAGCTATCTCCTATATCCTGCGCGAACCCCCGGCTGATGGGTTGTCTTTACCGACTCCAAAGCATCTCTGCAGATTGCGTCCAACCTGCTGAAGAAAACTAGACAGCCGCTCGTTTCCCTTGACATCGGGTATCTACATCATTTGGATACTGCCGTAGGCCACTGCATAACATTTCAGTCGATATCAGCGCAGTGTGGTACTCTGACCAAAAAAAAAAGGCAGATGAAGCGGCCCATAAAGGCCATCATCATCGGTGATTCCGTGAGAAGTTGGGCTAGTTGGTTTGTATTCATGGTTAACGAGAGCAAAAAAGATGAAGAAGAAGACAACACGACACAAGCGCTTGTGTCGTGTTGTCGTCGTCTTCTCTTCGTCTTCGTCTTTTTTTGCGCTCGTTAACCCTGAATCGGAGATACGTTCGGACTTCACGAAATCTGATGCGTCCCAAATGGCTAACAGATTTGCTTCCGAAGAAAAGTATCGCCAATTTCTTCCCAGATCCCAGATCAAGACTTCCACCCAGAATTCCTCGCCATCTGAAAACACTTTATCACCGACTTCGTTTGGACGCTGCATTTACAATCGGCTTGCGATACCATTTCGGTCAAATAGACAGTCCGCTTTTACTACTGCGGCTCGATCGGAACTGTGGAACATATCCTGCGTGAGTGTCCTGCATATGCTGACGAGAGTACGTACTATGAACATTGCACGGAGAAGCTCTCTGCCATTGCCTGTAACAATTGACGGTTTTTTAGGTCCCTTAGTCTGGCTTAGGCAACAGAGATATGCAATGAACTTTTTTTTTTTGCATATTTAAATGACACTGGGCGTCCTGACAAGCTCTAACTTCACCTTCCATGTTACCCTCACGCATTCTTCACGCTGTGAACTTTTTAGCCCATTTATCGGACTATGCACTTCATCATTTCATATGTTCCATCATTACTCGCTGATGCACCTTAGTACGCATTTAATGGGCGCATTTTCTGTTTTCCGCTTTTTCATTTTGCCTTTTCCGCACGACTCTTCTTCCGTCTTTGTCTCCTAAATTCCCTTCCCCATGCAGAGTGGCATGCCGATGATTTTTAAACGCCGGCTAACTGCTCTGCTTTTCATTAAAGGGCTTCTCCCTTTCTCCCGAAAGAATGTCTCGTACGTTTTGACGTATTCAACCGACGACAAGTAAATTCCGTATAAATCAATTAGCCACGAGTTACATAGGCTGCTTATGTTTCATACTTGGAGAACCGGAACGCGGTGCCTTGCGCCTTGGCTTCCATCTTGCGTGGACGCTGGTCTTGATCTGGAAGCTCGGAAAAGCTTGCACGCTGTCACGGAGACTTTACGCCTTTCGCTCTATCTGAGACAAATGAATAATGCAACACTACCGAGCGAAGTGCAGTCGCCAATAACATCGACGCTCCCAAAGACGATGAAGGAGGCTTAGACTTGTGACCGACCTCCTGCGGAGAGTTCGTCAATATCCCTGGCGCACCACCCACGAGGCGACTGAAAGCGATCGGTGGGTGTCTTTTCCGCAATACTCTCTCGTACTGCGCGTAAGCCGCCCATGGGACGTGACCTGCAGCTTAGCAGCACCGCGAACGAGAATCGCTGCTTGCGAACGAATCGGAATCACTGCTGAATTGGCGCTTCGAGCGCTTCCTGACCCTTTGGATGCCATCCTGCTGTTTTCGTTGGTGTCTTGACGTGTCGCGGAGCGACCTGACGTTGGCTTCGTTAGTGACACGCGCAAATCCTGCTCTTTGTGTCAGGAAGAAAGCGGGCTGTCGCGTCATACTCACAACAGGAGACGCGCAGACAGGCAAGACGAGGAAGAGCTCATTGAACTTCGAAGTGGTTTGGTTTGGTTTATTGGGGTTTAACGTCCCAAAGCGACTAAGGCTATGAGAGACGCCGTTGTGGAGGGCTCCGGAAATTTCGACCACCTGGGGTTCTTTTACGTGCACTGACATCGCACAGTACACGGGCCTCTAAAATTTCTCCTCGAAAGAAATTGAAGTCATCACACTGATAATTGCACTGCAGCGCCCGGAAGTAGTAATCGAGAATATAGGCGAGCGTGTGATTAATACTACTCTAGGCGCCATTAGTGCAGAAATCTGGATCAGTAAACATTGATTGATTGATTGATTGATTGATTGATTGATTGATTGATTGATTGATTGATTGATTGATTGATTTTTGTGCTCAAAAGGCGAACGAGCTATGAGGGAGGCCTTCAGATTTTCACCACCCAGTGTCACGGAACACCGGCGTTTTTTCATCTCATCTCTATCGAAGTGCATATGTCGCAGCCGGAATCGAACTCGCGACCTTGCGTTCGGCAGCTGAACGCCATAGCCGCTGAGCCACTGCGGCTGATGAATGAGCCAGCATGCGTAGTTCTGCGGTTATTGCTGTTGCACAGAAGAAAACCTTCGCTTGCTTCATCCGTTGCTTCTAACTTCCTCGTGTGCCGGCTTTGCCGCACCCATTCACTTTTGGATGCCAGAAATATGAAAGGTCGGGCGAAGAAACAAGAAGAGCACGAAGGCATGACAACAGTAACGCGCTCTTATTCTTGCACCCGTTTAGTTTCTTCCTTTTTCTGCGTTCTTCTGCCAGAGAGAGCCACAAGGATTATTCGCAGAGCTAGGCTTCTTTCCTCGACTGTCATGTACGAAGTGTTCACCGCTTATAACTCGTCGCTCTAAATGGGATATTCCTGCTCGAAGCGCGATGGAATCCGTGGCTAAATAACGAACGGCCACTCCCATATATGCAATGGGTGGCAGACGCGCACAGCTAGCCAGTCAATACATAATAAAAAAGAAACGAAAAGGCCAGACGTAAAAAACGCCAAAGGCGAGCTTCTCCCGCCGTTCTGGACCTTTTCGCTCTTCGCGCAGCGGGGGTGCGCGCCAGCAGAACGGAACGAGAGGTGGAGAGAGAGTGGCCGCCCCCAGGACGGACGGCGTAGAAATATGCCTTCGAAAGCCAAGACGGGCAGATCATTTCAACCGGTTTTTCGGGTATCGCGTTCCTCTCATAAACGAATGCCTTCGCGCGCGTATGAAAACAACCGCTCGCGCGCCACTGAAGATGTGGAAGGAAGGGGAAAGGGGGTAGTGCGCCCTGAATGGGAAGAAGACCGAGAAGAAGCCTTCAGCGCGCACTCCGGCTGTCAAACTGCCTCGTCGGCCGCATGAATTTCGCAATCCCCGCGCCGCCACCGCCAGAGACGGATCCGAGAGCGCGCGTCTTAATCGCAAACGGAGCAAGCGGCGCGGTGCGGCGCTCCCGATCATCGCGGCCTCGCCCCGCGCGCGGGCAACGAGTGCTGCGTGGACGCGCGCCGATCCATTCCCGAACTTGTCGTCGTCGTGCTCCGCCCGGCGGTGCGCATCGACGGCACACCGCACGCGATGCGCAATTACCGGTCCGAGGAGCACCGACTGCGTTGTTGCTGCTGCTGCTTGGGGCACGCTGGACTGCGGCGGCGTCGGCGCGTGTCAGTGCGATTTTGCGCCGCCGTGTTTCGTCGGAATCGTCTTGACCCCCCGCCGCCTCGGCCGTCGTTGAAAGGGCGTACGTTCCACGTGCGTATACGCGATAGACGATTGGACCCGTAAAAGGCCAGCGCGTTCGCTAGCGGGCGCGAGTTCTGTGCTCCGGCGTGCGTGGGATACCGCGGTGACGTTGCCCTCTTATGCGATGAAAGCAGTTGAGCAAATGCATGTTTCATTCTTTTTTTTTCTCTCTCTCTGTTTTCATTACGGCAAATGAGCCGCGCCTGTAACGCTTACGCCACCGACGCGAACTTCAGTATCTTGCTTCCTTGAAACTTTCTGTTTCACTTCCGGGCAGTTGAGTTCAGGTTGGTAGAAGGAAATAGAAAGGAATGCTGTAGCGCTGGTTTTCTCGAGTGTGCACTCCAAAGACAGTTCCGTCACATCAGTAACTCGGTCGGGACTAGTTGGTAGAGTCATTAACAACTAGGCTAACCTTGAATGACGGGGCGATGACGAAAAACCGCCGGCGGCGCCATGTCGCTTCGAGAATACGAACCAATAAAGAAACACAAGAGCTCAGAGAAAACCGCCAGGATCAAAATAATCGGTGTTCTACGAGATGACGGGCGTGCCTTTGTTGCGCCTTGTTGCATTAATCCTGCAATCCCTCCTCAGACATCGCTCTGTCGCAAAAACATTTTATTACATTTTAATTATGTCGCTTAGTTTCGTAATCAGTTGTAACAAGGACTATTGCCGCAGGGTCATTTCAGTTAAAACGAGACGTAGACAGCGTTCGTATGGCGGAGTCTATTTTGTTGCTATAGTCCATGTTCTCGTGGTTGCGTGGAGCCACAGGCAGTTTTTGGCCGTTGGTTCGTAATTCCGGGTTGCCTTAATTGTCCGTGTCTGTATACCTGTTACTAAACGAAACAGTTTTGGCACAAAAGACAAGGGCAGCAAACACACAGACCTGTGTTCTGTCTAGCTGTGTCTTTTGCGCTTAAACTATTTTATTCTGTTTCCGTGTTTAGGTGTACGGATGCAACAACTTTTATCCTCAGGGGTTGTTACTCCTTAGGGAACTGTTTCGGACGCGCATGGGCTCCAGCCCGTGTATATTAAAAACACTTAGGTGCTACTTTGCATGACGTCGACGATTCAGGGAGGGAAGCATACCGTCCGAGACCAAAGCTGGCAGGGTGAACCAAATAAAGCGGTAGTCACAAAAATGTGCAAATGAGGCATTTGGAACGTTGACATAATCATATATTTTAAACTTTCTCGACGAAGGCTAAGCTGTGAGAATGTACGAAAACAGAAAGTTTAAAGTTTTTCGCGACTTTGAAGTGCTAGGCAAGGATCTACCTGTAGTGTACTAAGCTCTACAGTTTGAGCTAGTACCTTCGTTTTCACATAGCGACTGACCCTCTATTCTATATGCGCGGGGCATTAATGTATTACTTAAGGAACGCATTAATGTCTATGTATATTAATGCCAATCTATATATCTATATTTGCACACAGATATGCCAGCGTTGCCTCTGCCAACGCAACGTACACTCTGTTGGAATTCGACATATAAACAACGCAACCAGGGGCTGGCGCTTCGTCTCCTCGTTTGCATAGGACACCACATTAGCCAGTATATTGCCGGAAGCGGCGCGCTGTGATACGTGAAACGTGCTGCATGTTCGCTCTATGTCATTGTTGCGTACGCAGAACAAGTGGAAAACAGTGCAGCCAGCCGACTGTGCTTGCTTTTTAAGCGGCCTTTCCGTCTACTCACCGTAATTTCACGCTAGTTACGCGCCATAACCATTGCTGTCCGGGATTACGCCTGGGAACCAAGCCTGGACAGTTTACTCGGCAAGTGTGTTTGGTGATGCGGAGGGTAATGCCATTCTGAATATTTCCGAGCATTTCAGCGGCGCTTTTGCGTGGTATATACAGTTAAAACTCGATCTAACCAAACCCGATTTTACATAGTTATCGATCTAACGAACAAGTTTTGATTCCTCGGCAAGTACCTATAGGGTTTAATGTTTTCAATAACTCGAAATAACGAAACAGACGACCACTAAACCCGACTGAGCGAAGTTTTTCCAAGAGGAAATGAGTGAGAAAAGAGGTTATTTCTTACTTATTCTGAACATGATGTGGCAGATTTTTGGAAGCGTGCCAGCATCAACATTTTCGCGCCCATGTCACGGCCCTGGATTCATTTGGACGGAGCTGCAAGCAACGCCGCTGCATAGAGCAACGGACTCAGCAGTCGGCGGCGCAGGTCTACATGGAATCCGTGGGCTGCCTTCGCGGACTTTTCATGCGCGCAGGCGTGCGTATCGCTCAATGCGATGCCGCGGTTCCTTTTGGGTGCCTTTATGTCTCGATTTTAGATCTCGAATGGCGGAAAAATGCCTTCCTCGATTTTACGAATTTGTCGGTTTAACGAAATAATTCGTGGCAGTTCTTCACTTCGTTAAACCGAGTTTCGACTGCAGTGTGTGCAGTGCTGGCTTGTTGAAAGCAAACTAGTATATGAAGACTGGTCAATGAAATAATGTCACGTTCATTTATCTGAAGTTAACCTCAAAGCCGCATTGTGCGAATCGGGCGCGAGGCAGTTCGCGTCGCGTGCTGCAGGACGTTAAAAGCCGGTCATATAGAAACCGGACTTAGGAGAGGTCGTGTTTACCTCAACGGAGCTGCGTAATAAAGTCTCCACAATTTTCTCGCTTCTTGTTTTTCCTGCCTCACCTTAACGATGCCTTGCACACACGCACACGCCGAGCTCGGCCAGATCTCGGCCCGTCGTCCACACGCGCTCGACCTTCCCCCAACTTCCCCGCTGCGATAGGCGAACGTTGAACGCACGAAGGCCGACGCAGGGCGCGCGCGATTGTTCGAGCGCCAAATCAGCGGGTTATACAGACGGTGCCACAATTGTCTCCCGGACGCCTCCTCCTAAAGGGCTGCATTTATCGCCAAGGCTATACGCAGCGCTCGAGGAAGCTTGGGCGCACGCGCGACAGAAGCCAGTGTGGTCATCTCGGTGTGTGCGACGTCCCCTTGGGTCGTGTGTACCATAGAGGAGAGGTATATAGCGCTCTATAGGTGGCGCTGGCTGAAGTCGATGTGCGATGAGCCGGGGAGAGGGTGTATACCACGAAAAGAGCAGCACGCCTTGCAGTCTATTAACGCGCCCCCTCGGATGACCGCGCGCGGTTGGTGGGACGAAGATAGAGATTCCTGGAGGCTCAACAGGAAAACAAAAAAAAAAGCATCATGGCGCGGTCACATATATACCCCCAGCACGCGTTCTGTCTCGGAAACCGGCGACGCGGATGAGCAATTTAGATAGACGGGGCCGACCCCGAAAAAAAAACGAAACAAGCCAGCGGGTTGGTTCCCTCCTTTAGCATGCGAAGGCAATAGGTGCAGCCTCGGCAATTTACATCCAAGTAACGCGCCTTTAATAGCACACCACCACTACCCCTCCCTCGTGTGTTCCTCCTATCTGCTAATGCGCGATTCTTCGAGCGCCGTAGACAATAGACCGTAAAAAGGGTCTAATTGCTGAACTCGCTTCTGTATCATGCGAGCCGCGGCCTCTGCTGCTGCACGGTCGCTGCGTTTTCTTGCCGTTGCGATAGCGCGCGCGCTTATAAAGAGGCGAAGCGAAGAAATCTTGGGGTCTGCAGCGAACGCTGTACATACGGCGGCGACACTTAGACGACTGATGCTGCTGTTGTTCCTCCTTCAGCAGAAACTCGCGTATTTTCTTCGCTTTCTCTTGGTTAGTTTATTTCTTCGTCACGCGCGGCGCTGCGAACGGGTCATCAGCGCGCGACGGCGAACGCAATTTTCCCCCGACGCGGGCGATTGTGCAGTTGGCCGGTGCGCGGCGCGCTTGATAATAATTGCATTGTTAGGCCGCATGGGATTCGTCCTTCGGGCGTCCGGCTAATGCAGGTCCGTGTGTGCGAGCCTCTCGATGTCGCATTGAAACGCGCGCGCACGTATGCATGAACGACGACGACGTTGCGTTGAATGGCGCCTAAATGGCGTCGCGACCTGGCTACGTCGTCGCTTGTCCCACGAAGCTTTGGAAGGACGCCGCAGTGGCTGTACACTTCGATGCTGCGAAGGAACAAAAGAGGGAAAAAAAAATTACAGAATGGTTCTTAGCAACCGTTGGGTGGCTCGAGCGTAATTGGCGTGCACGTATGTGGCGAGTAGGCGAATTTACAAAGTCGGCGCGGCTTCTCGCCGTCGCCTGTTACGCCTTACCTTGGGTTGGATAGGGGTTGATTATTCTTTTGTGTCGAAGCTGGGCGCCTTTGGGGAACGCGGATGCAAAACCTGGCTCTTGCGTGGTTTGCTTTTTTCTCGTCCCGGCGCTAAATCTTAAGCGAGTCCATTTCATCAGGACAGAAGACAATGGCGGCTTTTGCGCAGCGCTGATTTGTTTGATTTTGTAGCGAGCAGCCGTGTTTACTCAGGGTGACGCTCAGCGGCACAGATTGTCGGCTTAATCTTCAAGGTTACATACTCGAGCCGCGCTAACAGCCCAACTGCGTGAACTCTTTCCAAGTTGCTCAAATTATCCAGCTGTATACACGGCGGTCCCCCGTTCGTGCATGAACATGTGCGTTGGTCCTTGTTTCAGACGCTGTATAGAAACGGGGCCACTGGGCAGGAGAGCATTGCCACTGCACGCCTGTGCTTGTACTTGGTTTACTTTTTCCGCGCATTAATTTTTTAAGACTACTCTTCGCGGTTTTCCTCGTTTTTAGTACTGTTAGCAACCAGTTTTTGCTATGGTTAACACCTCATTAAAAGCGGTAATTGCAACGCCACAATAGAGTATTTTTAACATAAGTCTACCGCCACCGCTTACCGCGCGCCGTCAGTGCGCAGGCGCAGATGGCCCCGAGGAGCCAGGTGCCGTCATCTGGCGCCATCTGTCGGTCGCATTGGCGACCGGCTGCCGCGGTAACCGACGGTGGTAAACTCTTTAATGACGTGCTGCCCCTTCATGTAAGAGGTCGCTTCGCTCGCTCGCTCCTCCTCCTCCCCTCTCGCTCTCTCTCTCTTTCTCTCACGCACACACACATGCTCGCTCGCTCACTCACTCACTCACTGATTTCCGCTTTTCTGCGTTACTTTCTGCCATCTCCGTGCCGCTCCATCAGTAAAAGCGTCCTTCTACGTTTCTCCTTAGCCAAGGTTGTGTGTATACCTGCAATGACCGGTAGCTCTGCGGAGCGGACACGTCACCCCGTCTGCCAGTGCATCTCCAAATCGAAACGCGCACGGCGGATCGGGCGCGTGAGTGCCCCGCATTCAACGAACCAACCGCACGCGGTGTCAACTCGCGAAAGCAGCATCCACGGATGCGCTCATTAGCGATTCCTTTCGGGCTCGGCGACCGGGTATATTACCTTCTCCAAGCTCAAGACGGTGCAGCCTGAGCGAGGCGACCACGATGGTCACCCCTCCTCCTCCTTCCTTCCTCTCTCTCTCTCTACCCTGCTGCAACGATAAACAAAAGCTCGCGAAAACCCGCTGAGGCGAAGTCGCGGCGCGGGACACAAGCAGGCAGTAAACGCCAGAGCGAGCCAACAGGGCGTTGTTTGCTCCCGCGCGTAGACACACGCCGCCGCATGGGCGGCTCGCGGTCTCCACCCGTCAGCGCTAATAGTCGCCGTCTCCCGGCTGTCTGCAATCGAGCGCCATCGTCGATGCTCCGGCCCCCCTTGCTCGTGCTCGTTCTGCTGTTCCCAACACATTCCCGCCCTGTGAAGAGCGTTCCTCGCGCACCGAACGACTCGTCGTCGCTTGCGCGCCTTTCGAGGGCCGCGAACAGCGAAGTCGTCGGTGGCGCGGCGGCTCGAATTACTTGTGTGCACTGTACGCGTGGCTCTGGTGAAGTCGTGGGTGATCAGAGTCGCGTTAAGTAATTTTTGATGTCCGGTGAGTATAACCGTACTGAAAGCTAGCGCCCGTCCTCTCTTTATTCTTTGTAACCTTGTCTTTGGTTAGCGCTGCCAGTATTATTTACCGCAGTGCCAACCGACAATTCCAGCAATAAGTACTGCTCAGTTGGCGAGTAGGATGGCGCTCATGGTCCGCCGCGAAATCCCGTTATAACAAAGCCTCTCGTCACCGAGAGGAGCCGTACTTGCCGAAATGTCACGCCTATGTCCTCGCTTGCTTGCACAGTGTTGCGTTCTCCGTGTGCTTCACTGCCGGACACGCGCTTCTGTAGTGCTAAGAAGCCCACTTGTACATGCAATCAATCGCGCCTCAGTGGTTTGCAGCAAACTCGAGATGTCATCGCCTGAAAACAACCTCCCCACTCTGGTTGCTCGAGGGGACACTCGGACGCGTTCACATTCATAATTGCTTCAACTGTGCGCTGCAGAATCAAGAAGCGAGAGGTACGAAAACAGGAGGTCAGCGCTTTTGGGGTTACCTAATTCGCAGCAATACGCTGTGCCTGGAATTCACGTGGCGCCGCATTTTATAATAATAATAATAACGATGATGATGGTTGATGATGTTGATGACAATTACTACATAATTCACGTCGCTGATAGACGATGATGGAGAGGCCTGCAGAAGAAGCTGCTACATCGACAGCTTGCCAAAGCCGCAGGCCTCCCGCACTGGCAACATCTCTTTGCAGTTGCAACAAAACATTTCAGACACAGGTACAGAGCCGGTAAAAAGTTTCCATGCCACAGGGTCGGCTTTTCAGTGACTTATTCTGCCACTTATGATAGCAATAAACCTATCAAGCGTTTCAGTGATGAGAATGATGCATCTTCTTTCCTCCATAGAGATTTTGGGCTTCGGGGGTTTCGTAACTTCACGACTAGCGCTCGAATGCAGACCCTGTGGCCTGGAAACTTTTGGCCGACCCTGTGCATACAATACATGCATACAATACACAGATATGCTACAAAAATAGCACTCATTGCAATATTAGAGGTTACAAGGAAAGGAAACAGTACACATTACATTTCAAGGCACAATGCTATGCGAACAGGGTAAAAGAAAATGGCAAAAAAGTTTGACTCAATAATTCAGAACAGTTTGTAGAAGTGTTTAGTGCTAGTTTAGGGATAGTTCCCCTGGTGCGTCCTGCGTAATGTCTTCGACTCGGCATCTAAAAGTTCACGAAAAAAAAAAAAAACGGAACACCCTCCCACTTCTGCAGCTGCAGCTTTTCTAACGCTGCACGGAACTCTGCAGACGAAGCGCAGGCGGTTCCCGATGACGCGCGCCGTCGCCACGACGCGGTTGATCGGGCGGATATGGGTGCGCCTCGACAGTGCGCGCGCGCGAGCAGCACGCTTAAGCGATGTGTTTTTTTCTTCTTTCGATTTAATGACACGATATATCGGAGCGCGACTAGACGCGCCCCGGAGAAATGACACCGCCTGCCGAGTCGAGGCGAGTCGCAGTGAATGCGGCGGGCTACAGGTGGATCGCGCTCGGGGCGTTTCCCGTATCGCGCGCGTGGCTTTTTTCCTCGGCTCCTACTTTTATTCGCCCTCTCGGAAGCAGAAAATGCCGCGCGCGCGGATCATTTGGCGAATGATATGAATAGGGAGCTGAGCGGCCCATGGAGCGGCGACGGTTTGACGAGGGCTGCGCCCTCGACCGGTCGCGGGGCGAGACATTTCGACTGCTCGTTCGGGGGCGCTTCAGCAGATTTGAGTGAGAGGCCTCGTGCCTTTAGCATTGTATGCACTGCTAGCGCCGCCTGGCGGGAAAAGCGGAATAAATCGAAGGCTCGCTCTCGGGGGCACTCGAACTGTCACGTGTTACGAATCTTCGTCATACGGCTAGCGATTCTTCAACTATGTCCGTTTGAACCATAGAAGTTGCAGAAAACTGAAACTAATCACGTTCCAGAGAAGTAATGGAACCAATTATGTTCCATTTCTATTCCGTCTTGCTTCTTTTCGCCTTTCGCCATTGGCTCAGGTGCCGATGTGTCACCGCTATCACCGCTGTAGACCACTCGACGCGATTTAAGAAAACGAATCTTTGCGGTAAATTTCTCATGAAGGGGTACGCCATCATTGTCATGCAAGTGTCGTAGCAGCGGAGCTGTGAAGAGGCTGTATGCAGATGTACGCGGACCAAATCCTGGCCCGCAAGAGACTGCTGGGACTTCGCCCTGACAAAGAAGGCGTATATATTGTGATAGACCTGCAATGTATGCAAGCAAACGGCATGGAGATATTTGCTGTAATTTCGAGCCATTTTATGCTTCCAAAAGACGAATATTCTGAACTTAAGATAGGATTTTCTTCGGAGGAATCCCATCGGTATCCTCATCTTAGTACCGCGTATTCTCAGTCCCACAGATCATTGTACTGACTCAATGAGGTCCTCGCGCATAGTACTTTGTGATCTCGCAGTGCTGTTGTGCGTTCTTAATGAGTTGAAATGTGTTAAGCAGTAAAGATGTTAATTTCTTTCCCGTTTACATCTTATACATTAGGAATGAGAAAAAGAACGTAGAAGCTTTCCTGCGCAGCACTTTTGCGCTTGTAGAGCGCTTTCTGACCAGCTCTTGACTGCCTGTGCAGTTGACGCCACCAATTGAATCTGCAGCTTCAGCAGCATGATTGACAACTGGATATCGGTCGCTGCACGCGTTCAGTGGTAGCAGCTTACAGAAACAAAAAAAAAATCATGGTAATCTATTAAATAAAATACAAAATATAAAGCTTAATAGAAAATGAGGGAGATAAAGGGAAATCAATTTGAAATACAAGAATATTTCCGCATTAGGAGGCATGGCGTGTACAAGACACCCTTGGTCAGAAGTCTTCAACCCAGAAGGTTTGTTTCTGAGTGGTATAATCTCGCACTTAAGGCAGCTTTAGAAGATCGGATCAAGTCCAAAGGGGGGTGACAAGAGCCACCCCACCTTCCTCCGGGGATCTGGAGCTTCTGGGGTTACGTAAATGTCCAACCACACGACTCAGGCGCAAACGCCCTGTCTTGAAGACATTTGACCAAAGCTGTTCATCGTTAAGACTAATGTGTACCGCGCTGTTTTAAATCTTGAGAAGCAGCGCAGCTTTGTCACAGCCTCACTGCCTATCAGACAACGTCGGAGCATGATAGCTTCTCCGCAAGACACCTCACTACAATACAATGCCGTCTTCGCTGCGCTGAACGATTCAGCACGAGCGGATCGCACAGAGGACCACTGCTGGATCCAATCTCTCAAGCAGGCATGATCCGCTGGGCCCTCAAGAAGACGCCGGCTGGGAGAATCGCGTGGGAGGAGCACCGCGGCCCTTATGCGCCGATCTCGAGACCGCGTGCCGATGGCTGACGCGATACGAACCCGCTGCTTCGTTTAACTGCCAACGGATCACCTGCTCGATCATAACACGATCGATCGTCCACCAGCGTGGCTGTGCTCTATTCTTCCTAGACAATTGTTCATGGATCATTTCTCTGCCGTAGTGATGGTGGCGAAGGTGGCGTATACGCGTACAAGCATATGTCAAGTGGCTCGTTTGTCTTCGTACCTGCACTCTAGCGTGCTGTTCTTTTGCCTTGTACTAGTCCTGGAGTTCATCAATGTCCGAACGTGTTTCCCTGGAAAGAAACACGCTCTTGATCGTGTTGAAGATAGCGTCACTGGCCCATTTTTTTGTGACAGTTCTTTTTCCGATCTGTTCTGCCTGTATGACATTAGTCTGCCCTGCCTATAGTAATCCGCAGATCCGGCGTACGACATTGCTAGCCTTCCTGTTAACCCTAACGCCAGTAGCGCCAACTACCAATCTCAGAATGAATCTCAAAATGGCTCACTACAAAACGCAGCCTCTAAATCATACATCCAAATCTGTGTCTGGGTTTCTTCTGGAGCTGCGATTTGATTACATCGCTGGCTCGTTGAGTCTCCCTCACCTTCACACTTGTGAAGGAGTCTCACTGCAGCAGCTCCCGTCCCACTGTGCACCAACGCTGAGCTGTGGAATGGTGGTAGGTCGACGTATGCGGGGAAACTGGTGGTCCCAGTTAAGAGCGGCTCATTTCCTGTACGTCGCAAACTCATATATCTAGTCCAGCACACACTTGCCGGTAGTCTTTGCCTACATGCTTCAAAGCTTACCGTTTTCTCAGCCTGCCGAACTCGGAGGGGACGACGCAGCCACAGGTAGGCAATACATGGTGCGTGATCTCCGGTGGCTTCCCCGCGTGTCATTTTCTTCTTTTCTCTCTCGCTCCGTTTATCGGCTTCGCGGCTTTCAACGACGCCCCGCACATCTGCAATAAGGCTGCAATAACCTGCTCCTCGCGCGCCGTACACCATGCGGGGAGGGCGCAATCGGAACGGGGGCTCGGTCTCCCACAGCGCACTCGTGTTGAAAGAGACATACCGGCGGGCGCCGCGACCCTGTGACCCCCCCGCCGGGGAAACGAGTGACTCGCAGCAGCATGCGTGTCATTTTCTCGCCGGTCCGATTGAGCGGTCAAGCCGGCGGCCATGCATGGCCCGGCTTGCGACGGAGACAGCGCTCGCGCGCGCGCACTCGGCTAGCTCGCTGGCCGCCCGCCCGCCGTTCCCCAGGGCCGCCCGCGCTCTCTTAATCTCTTCATCGATGCTGCGCAAGGACCCTGCGCGGATCGGCAGATTGGGATCGCGATCACGAAGCCCCGAGCCGGATTCGAACGGCGCGCGCGCATCGTCCGCTAAAGAGCCACCACCCCCGAGAAGCCGGGCCCAATTAGGCCCAATAGGGATCTCGATCGCCGTAATGGCCATCGGCGCAGGACCCGTTCCTCATCGCCTCGCTTCGATGAGCGCGCATGTTGGCCCAACACTCGGGGACATGATATATGCGCCGTTTGAGTCGCTCGCTCGTTATCTGATTGGGGGCGTTTCGACCTGCGATGCGGCACTCGGGTCATCTGGGTGGTCCAATTGCGCGGTCATCGTTTCTCCGGCCGCCGCGGACGCGCACGCCCTAAACGCGGCCGCTTATGAGACGGCGCGCGATTTTTCATCGCCTCGTTACGACGAGCCCTGAGCGCGTCGTTGCGGGATGCCTCTCCCTCTTCCTCCTTGGGCATATACCTCGGGTGTATGCCTGACGTGTCCCTCTCTCTCTCTCTCTCTCTCGCTCTACCTCTGTTAAGAGATGGCAGCTGCCCAGGTCTCGAACGTGATACGAACAGATAGGCGGCTCATCTTGGCGTCTGAATTCAATGCCGAGCTTCATTCACTTCGTCCAGCCGTCTGGAAGCCTTAAGTACCGCATGTTTCTCATTCGCATCCGTGCAGACCGAACTCTGTAGCTGACCGCGTGCATGATGCGAGCTTTATGGAGGTAGGCAGCGCACCGGCACTCCGTGTAATGTATCTTTTGCCTCTCCCTAATTTTAGTATTTCAATTCTGCGAAGTGAATACGGCGTAGCTGGCTAAGGCGCCGGCATGCTCGAATCTCGTGGCGTTTAAGGTGCGTTAAATTCAAACTTATTGGTATCTCGGTCGAATTAGATTGCCATACATTTTCTGGGGAGTGTGCTAGGGCCTTTTCTACATTCATGCTTTAGTGTGCGGTGCGGATTACGAACAATGTGAGTCTGAAGCATATGCATCTATATGACCGACTTGATGCTTACGATATAGTTTTATCACTTTATTGTATCAAATCTGGCTACATTTTCTTCGCATACGCTTCATTCTTTCTGGATAAGCCGAGAACGCCGAGAGAACCAAAAATAAAACTAGAAGAGAGAGAGAACTAAAAGAGAACTATTAGAGTTTTATGGTTCATTCAGCATAATGAAAAGTTTACTCGAGCCAGCCGCAGGCAGATGCTGTGTCTTTCTTTTTCTTAGCCGCTGAAGAGGTCTTTAAGAGAACACGAGGGGCAAGATGTGCAACCAGGCGTTCTCACAATGCCTGACGGCAATGAAATTGCTTGCCGAAATGGAATAAGGGAGTAATTACTCATTGGCATCCACCCCAGCGCAGCCATACGGCTACAAAGGAAAGCTATACAACTTTCTCAGAAACTTCGCAGTTAAAGAAAAATTCGTCCTGGTCCGGGGTTCGAACCCGGGACCATCGCTTCACCGGAGCAGTCGCTCTACCAATGGCTGCTCTGCCGTATGGCTGCACTCGGGTGGATTCCAATGAGTAATTCCTCCCTTATTACAAATCTACTCCACCTTGGGGGATTCCCCTAAACATTTGACCAATTGCCGAAATGGAGTTGAAACATGACATCGAAACGCCAAAAAAGTAGAGCGTGGATAGGTACATTTCTTATGCCGTAGCAATTATTTAGCGCCAAAAGCGAACGTCCTATCGTGTATTATACACGTTCACACTTGCTGCTGCCAATGGCTTACTTGAGCAACCGATACCTCACGGTCGCGGGCTAATGACCTTTAGGTGCCGAAGCAACCGGATTTGAGAGGAAGAAGTCACTGGCACGCTCTAACTGAAGGGCTCAGTAATGGCAGTAGGCCCCCCACACGCCCTGTATGCAGGTGCACCCATACTCAACAATTCTGGACAAAGGTATTTTTAAACGGGAATAAGTTTATGGACGCAATTTTTTCATATATTGTAAGATTTCACTATAAGTATCAAAAATATCCACAAATCTCCCCCGGCAGGCTTGCACTTTATTGCTATTAACGTCTTGCTACCGTCAAAAACGTTCCCCATTGGTTTTCTGAGGCAGTCTTAACTGCTCGGTACGAACGATACAAAAACTTTAAAAGAATCGGAAGAATAGACCATGGCTTTCAATATATCCACAATAGTACCTTACAATATTTCAATTCTGATCCGGATCATGAGAGGGAAATAACTAGAAGAATAAGATTGGGGTGGAGCGCATATGTATAGGTTCTCCCAGATCATGAATGGCAGTTTGCCATTATCCCTCAACAGAAAGGTCTACAGCAGCTGTATCTTACCGGTATTCACCTATGGGGCAGAAACGTGGAGGCTAACAAAGAGGGTTCAGCTTAAGTTGACAGCGCAGCGAGCTATAGAAAGAAAAATGATAGGTGTAACGTTAAGAGATCCGAAGCGGGCGGAGTGGGCGAGGGAACAAACGCGTGTTAATGACATCCTAGTCGAAATCAAGACGAAGAAATGGGCTTGGGCAGGGCATGCAATGCGGAGGCAAGATAACCGGTGGACCTAACGGAGTGGACTCCAAGAGAAGGCAAACGTAGCAGGGGGCGGCAGAAAGTTAGGTGGGCGGATGATATTAAGAAGTTTGCGGGGAGACTGCGGCCGCAACTGACAAAGGACAGGGTTAATTGGAGAGACATGGGAGAGGCCTTTGCCCTGCAGTGGGAGTAGTCAGGCTGATGATGATGATGAATATTCCGATATTCACAATTTTTGTTCAATAATGCTTGGTGTGAACTCGGGCGCAGCGAGCGTCGTTGAGCACTTCAAGCACTTCAAGCTTCGTCTCGAAGGGCCTAACGGCAATAAAACGGTATACGGGTGAAAACAATAGGCATCTCAGCTGTCTTCGGCCCCTGTTGGGCGTTCATCGGCGTCTCGCTCCACGGGGCCGGGCGGACGGCGATTTGCATTGACAGGTGGCCGCCGTTGGTGTGGGGCTGCTCGTGCGTCGGCCTCACGTCAGGGCGTGAGCGACAGGCGCTGCTCAGCCGGAGGTCCCCGCCGCCGGCTCCGAGGGCAAGACGCGTGCCGCTCACGTGTTCTGGCTCGCCCGTCACGGGGGGCGCCCGCGTACGTGAAAAGACGCCGCGGAGCGGCGTTCACTCGGTTGCCTCAATGCACCGTTGGTGTCCAGTGATACGACTAAAAGCTGCTCGTCACCTTTTGTTCGTCAATTCATCGACTGTCCTGGAACTTCTCCGTAGTCCTTGTTCTCCATCCAACGAAGATTTTTCGTTGTTCGTTTGTTGTTTATTTGTTGAGTTTTATGGCACATAGGCAGCTAAGGCCATCATGCGCTAAGCTCGGGGTATGATTTCTCGTTGTACAAGTTGAGATGGGTATTGCAGGATAGCTCTTGCGCACAATAAGCATCCGTGTTCATCACATAACCCTGAGGTATGCGCAAAAGGTGAAAGGGTAGTACGGAGGAGCTTTAGGTTGTATAGGAGAGCAGTTCGACATGACACCGCCTTGACCATTGGTTTTCTCGTTATCACTTGCGAGGCGTCATCCGTCCTCTTTCCAGAATGTTCTCTCATCTTATGCGAGCAGACTAGACAGACGTTATGAACATCTGTGCTCGTCCCACATACCACGTTATGACGTCACAAAAAAGAAGCGACAGCGGATACGAGCCTTATAGAGGGGGTTTTTGGGGTGAGGTCTCCTCACGGAACAGGTTCGCGGCGTGGCTCCGCTCGCTGCTCGAGCCGCGGCAGCCACACCTATATGCGCGCGCAGGCCTCTCTCGCGCGCGCGCGCGCCGTCATCTCGGCCGCGTATCGACTCTCCGCGATGAAAACGTCGGCCGCCCACACAATCAGGCGCGCGGGGCGGCCGCCCGCCGCGGCGCGGCCAGGGTGTTGCCGCGGGGGAGCCTCTCCCGTCAGCGCGCATCACGGCCCCGGCGATTTCCGCAAAGACGTCGCTCCTCCGCCGAGAGACGTCGAGGCAGCAGAAGCAACAGGGCCGCGAATTCAAGGCCCGTCGGCCGAGTCAGCGACCTCGGCGCCTCGAGAGTTTTTTTCCGTGCCAACCATCTCGCGCGAGCTTCACCTTGTGCGCGCTCACATCATATTAAGGCGCCGCTCGCTATCGAACAGCGCGCGGACGAACGAACGTTTGAGTCCAGCTGTTACAGCCCTGAAAGGCCGCTTCTCTCTCTCTCGGTTTCAGCCGGCGATGAGGAGAAGCCGGATGAAGGGGAATCGCGCGAGAAGGCACACCGGCAGCGCGCCCGAGAAAACGTCAGGGCGAATTTGCAAACGTCAGGGTCGGCCTGCCTGGTTTTGTGCGGGAAGACGGGTCGTGGACGGCGCCCAAAGAGGAGAAACCGGAGCGATCAATTGAGTCCTCGCGGGCAGGTGGTCCTCGCGGGGCTGGGCGCGCATCTTGGCTGTCAGGCGGCGGGGGTGCTCTTCACAGCCCCAGTGGGGAGCGCGTTCAGAGAAGGGGGCCCGATGGTGTGTCGGTTTGCCTCGGATCGCATCGCCCGCCGATCACTGAGCGATGTGCGTGAAGCGTACGTATGAGCGCCCCTCCGCTGAGACTGCTACTCGGCCTGTAACATTGCTGGAGTGATGGGGAAAAGCAATCGAGGCACCGGACTTGAAGGAAGGCTAGCGCCAATTTCGAGCCTGTCGGATCGTATTTGGGAGCTTTCAGGTGTGCCCTAATATCGAGAATGCGTCTTGGGGCGCTTGAGATAGTAGGTCGTGTTTGCTATCGGGGAACTGGGCAAAAAGAGAACAACAATCGAGATTTCAGTATATCCACGACGTAAATATGAGTACGCATGCTAAAAACAAACAAACGAAATGCGACTTTTCAGCGATAAGGACAGTTTCGGAACAACCAATGATAACGCAAATCGTAAACGTAAGTTGTGCCTCATCTGCTGACCACTTGCAGTTTATTTGGTTCACACCTCCTCAATGGCGTGACTGTATTCGGTGTCTTTTTGAGCATATTTACCTATCATGTACATATATATGTTGAGTATATATCCTACACTTCATATATTCAAGTTCGAACACTTAGCATCCAGACCTGTAACTCCTCTTTGCCAACTACTGACACAGATTTTTAACGCTGCTTTCAGAAAAACATAAATAGATTTGTACCGCAGCTGCTTCAGAGAGCACTTTCTCCAATAGATGCATGGAAACAAAAAAGAAGTTTCCTTCTTCTATGTCCCGTTCGCCGCTCTGTGATCATGGAATATCGTCACCAACTCGCTCAACAACTTACCTTGTCGATCTTATTGAATGTTGCATGCGTAATCAGCCATAAGAAAAAATCTATATCAGAAGCCGTCAATAGGTAATTAATGTATAAACAAATTTTTACAACGTGTTTCGGTTTCTGAAATTGCTAAGCGTAGTGAAATTGACAGCACCGTCGCGGTGCGAAAAGGGGTGTAAAAAATACACCCAGCAAAATTAAATTACGAGTACAGGAGCACGCCCTGCCTTAGCTCTGTGGTAAACGAAAGGTAGAAAGGGAGGGAAATTCAAATGGCGGCCGGGAAAGTCCGGCGCCTACCCTCCTTCCACCTTTTCCCGCGTTTCCATTAGTGATGCAAAATTATCGATTGTACTATGGATACTATAGTTGAGCAACTGTCGAACTATCGATGGTAAAAAGACTATCGATAGTACTATCGATAGCGCGATAACGATAGTAATATCGATAGTTAGTACTTTCGATAGCAATATCGGTAGTACTATCGATAGTAATTTCGATAGTCATATTGGTAGTTTAGGTTTAGGTTTAGGTTTATGGGGTTTAACGTCCCAAAGCGACTAAGGCTATGAGAGACGCATATTGGTAGTACTATCGATAGTAATTTCGATAGTCATATTGGTAGTACTATCGATAGTCGTATCAATACTACTTGTTATATATAGTACTACCGATTCTATGAAATCAACCACGCGTACCCACAGCACCCTAAACTTGGTTTACCGAGTGTGTGGTATGGAGGTGATGGTATGAGTAACTGACAGGACTCGCCCGTTTTCTCGGCCTACGCGTCACCGAGCTCTGCAGACGTTCCCTACGTAGAGTTGCTGGATAAAATGTTAGCGTGCGAATATCCTAGTTGCAAAGCATGTGTGCTAAAATCATTTCTGCAGCGGTTACGTCAGCAAGACGACGTCTGCAGTGCACGATAGTGTCGTGTAATCCAGCACAACTTCTGCGGTTTGTTCTTTTATCGGATGCAGTTCCAGGTAGTTTTCCGAGCTGTCCCAGTGCACGTTGAAGAACCACAGCTGGTCTAAATTTACCTTGAGACCTCCACTACGACATCCCTCATAGCTTGAGTCTCTTTGGGACGTTAAGCCTCATGAGACCTTGAAACCAATCAGGTATCGCAAATGTTTGGTTATATCGCTAGCCAACAAATGCATAATATCAATGTTGTTACTACCAATAGTCTTACAATCGACAGTTTCACTATCTATAGTCTTGCTATCGATAGCGGTACTAGTAATACATCGATAGCAACACTATCGATAGTATTAATATTGATAGTCTAGCGATTGTAGCACTATCGATAGTCTATCGATTGTAGCACTATCGATATTTTTTTTACGCAATTTATAGTGAATTTTCCGATATTTTTGCATCACTAACTTCCATGCCCCTTGCAAACAGCAAGGAGAGTCCATAGACACAACCTCATCTTCGATGTATTTGCATACGATTCATAATAAGGGAGTAATTACTGCAGAGGATGTGTGTTTTAACAAAGTTTCAGGAATGGATGGCTTGTTTCACTTTTGGACATCTTGCGCTGCTAAGGTTAGTTTTTCAAGCGCACAGCTGTTCACGCGTGCATGTTGTAAATTGTAAAATAGAAACACATCTGTTCTCCTCCCTGCGAAAAACTACCATTATCAGCGCATTGTCGAGATGTGCGTACGCATTGTGGGCTTGCATGTGTGTGCATTCTACATTGGACGCCTGATTGTCTAGCTGATTGTAACATATCGTCATAACCTCGTAATTTTCATACTCTCTCTTTTAGTGCGAAGCCACTACTTCGCGAGGTCTGACCGGCTCACCTAGTTTATGTGAATATTGACCTTGAGGCTGAGCTTGGAAAAACTGTAAATAAATAAATAAAATAAACATTTATTGCTGCGACTAGGATTCGAACTCGCGGCGGTGCGAACAGATCAACTTCGCTGGCCCCTGCGCGAGAGCCCTACGCTGCAGCTTTTTTTTTTCTTTATTTCATGGTATTTATTTACATGGTTTTGTACAGAAAGGATATATATACACCCGCAGCCGATCACGCGCGCGTTAAACTGCGACGCACTCTAGCGCTGTGCATTGCACATCGTTGTCTTCTTCAGCTATAATACCGCTGTCGAACTAATATCGTCGCCAGACGTGCCGACGACCCAGCAAAGCATAACCATGAGCCAACCAGGCTAAACACGTGCTTTCGCATGTCTACCCGGTTTTACTGTGTTAGAACCCTACCACCTTTTTTCTCTGCCTGTTCTTTTCCCTAGTTCCACCTCTTCTGTTGCACGTTTCCTTTGTCTTTCAGCCCACCGTGGTGGTTCAGTGGTTAGCGCATTAGGTTGCTGAGCCTCGCGTCATCAAACCTCGGCCACGGCCGCGTTTCGATGGAGGTGATATGCATAGGGCGCTGGTCTGCTGTGCGGTATCAATTCACGGTAAACAACTCGAGGTGGTCGAAATTTATCCAGAGCCCTCAACTAGGCACCTATTTCTCTCTTTCTTCTTCCCTCGAACTGTTTAAGTTCATTCCATCTCTCGCGGCGCTGTTGAAATGTCCACCGAAAGTGAGACAGTTCCCACGCATTTGCTTTCCATGTAACCAATTTTATTTTTCCTTTTTCTTTATGCCTCTCCTCTTTCCTCATTTGGGACCAGCTGCTGTTGCTTACCAAATGTTTCAGAGTGCAACTTCCACCACCATGCAGATTTTCGCAAAAGTTGACCTGCTTTTGACTGCACGCTTCAATGTAAGGGGAATGTTTCTAACATAACTCCTTCTTTTTCTTCTTGCTATCTCACTCTTAGGTAAGCCACTTCCGAGAAACGCCACCACCACATCATGGGTTTCGTGGAGGCAGCTGGCGCGGTACGTAGCTCTGATCTTTGCCGCAAGCTGGTGGCCTTCTTTTTTTTTTTTTTTACTGCGTTAGCAGTATAGCCATCATTCCGCGAAAACGTCGTGCGTCTGCATGCTAAGGCTAAGAGCGAAGGAGTGCGAGGAACAGATTGAAGAGGAGAGAAGATGAGGCGCGCCAACCAAGCGCCCCTAGCCGGACGGAACTCAACTAGCGCCTGCGCCGGAGGAGTGCAAATGCCTGCGGAGCCCGGAGCGCGATGCGCACGTCGTCGCCGTCGTGCGTCAGCTCATTTCTCCGACATGTGATTCTCCTCTGACTTTGTAGCGTGCGGACGAGTGCGATGAGGACTACTGGCCCTTCGACTAGCGAAAACGTCGTGACAGCCCGGCGCGCTCGGCGAGTCAAAATACAGCGGCTTCGGAGATGGCGACAACGGGGAGAACAAGACCCTGGAGTAAAGCGATGCCGGGAAGCCAGTGCTGAAGCGATGCGGAAAAGACGGCTGTAGCAAGTCTCCTTGGCACAACAACGGCAGCAGAAGCCCACGCAGCAGTGCAACGAAAAACGCAACGGCGAAATCAAAATCAAAAACGCCATTACAAGATGATCATTGTTTAAAAGCGAAATATAACAGTACATCTTACGCAGATTTGTGGCATCCTAACGTATTATTGCCTGCGCATTTTGTTTTCATGCAACGTCATGTAAGTCATGTAACGTCTAATGGAAGTATACCATCGAAGCGCAACTAATCCCATGGAAATGACTAAAATCCAAGGCTTGAATTTGTGTGGTGCCTGTCGGCTGCAAATAGGGTGCACCACTTGTTTTCTACACCACACGTGCTAATGTTTCGTTTGCCGATTGGTCAGCATTGATGATATAGCCGATTACGCCACACGTATAGAATGCTTCTGATTGGTTTTTATTATCACGACATCGTCGTTCACGCGACTTATGCAGCGCTTCTCAGAATTATATATGGCGTATACATCACCCACGTCACCTTTCCGACGCCTCTCATAACTTCCTAGAAAAATCCTGAATAAATAAAAAAAGCTTAACGAGAGAATGTCTGTCCTTACTGAGCAATCATTTTACAACAGCTGTGCTAGAATAACGCAATACTTGGTGTCATTATTGTCCTGCGAGCTTTCTCTTTAGTGCGTAAGCACTAATCGTTTGGGTACCAACCCCTAGCAAAATCGTCCATTGTCGCGTTGTCTATTCGCGGCTGGCCTAGCGCGAGCGCACCGTTGTTGTTGTGGCCTTAGTGACATGCCACATACCGGGCGATAGGCCAGGGTTCAGTGAGGAGGCCCAAGAGAAAAGATAAATTGGTGCCATGTCAATGGTCCCGCAGCACTGCCCGCTCATCGTCGTCTTCTACGTAGCAGAAATCCGTGCTTTCGCTCTGGTTCGAATGCAGTAATCAATCTCTGTATACCATTTTTTTTAAGGGAGCATAAGTACACGTGACAAAACAAGGGGGTTCGGCGAAGGAAGTAAATAGATGTCTGCTTTCCATTGTATGCGAGATCAAATATATATATATATATATATATATATTATATATAATATATATATATATATATATATATATATATATATATATATATATATATATATATATATATATATATATATATATATATATATATATATATATATATATATATATATATATATATATATATATATATATATTGCCGCAGATTTTTAGTAACTGACCCTTTAACTAGTAGAGTGAGGCGCTTAGTCGAAATTACAGATTTGTAGCCGGTGGTTAGTAATAGCCATATCAGTTTTTAGAACGACCTCCGAATTACGCGTCCGGTGCTCTACCAACTGAGCTACGGCGACGGCTGTCAGATCTTTTGCTTTGGGGGGTATTTAAGTTTACATGTGGGCTAACCTTACACGTGGGCTAACCAGCGCCACCCTCGTCCATAAGCGGCGGACGTATCACGTCCTGTATTACCGCTGGTGTGGCCTGGCACGTCATCAAACGCCGAGGGCGGAAGCAATGTGAGAGCCCTTTTGTGCTTCCTATGGCATCGAGGCTGCCAGAACCGAATATATATTCACCGCAGTTTAGCTTGCAAAAACTGCCGTTTGTGGCGACACCTGTATTTTGTTTGTTTTTTTCACCATTCTAGCTTATAAAGGCTCTGTTTTCAATGAAGGTAGCGTCTTAGTCATTACGATTCGGTGTTTCCTCAGTACCCCATTAAGTCAACAAAATATTTCTTATTAAAGACGGTGAATAGTTCGGTTCACCCATTTCACACAACTGCTGTGCTTTTTTTTTTTCCTTTTCAAGCAACAACATCGCTATAACGGAGTTGAAGGGACCCGGCGATTACTTCTTTATAGCCGTGGCTTCGTTATAGGCCGTGTTGACCGAGCTTCCTAGGGGAATCGTCATTCCTTTGTTATATCCATTATTTCGTTATAAACCCTTTCGTTATAACGAGGGCCCACTAGGTTTTAAATAAATAAATAAATAGAGTTGTTGGCCCGTTATCCAGAGTGCTAACGGCGCCTCCTTAATAAAACGACTACGTGCTTGCGGAGATGCAGACGCCAACAGAATAAGATGGAATTTTTATTTTTATTTTTCAGCTTTGCTGGAAATTTGCGAAGCATTTCTCTCACGATGTCTCCCTCTTAACGCCTTTGAACGCCACAGCAATCTCGCACTCTCTTCTAGGGAGTTGCTGTAATACGCTTTGTACTGCTAGCTGGTGTTTGTGTTTCGTTACGTTTGTTTTTGAATGCAACTGTCGCCTTGGGACGATCGCGGAGATCGATCAGTTGTCCCATACGAGTACTCAACATACGTTGTTCGTCCACATACGTTGATCGGAGCGTATGTCTACAGGACGTGCAGTGGTCTGCGCCACGGTGCTGTGGTCTGCGGTGGATATCGAAGCTCGCGCACAGTCGTACACGCACACACACTGGTTGCGCTTGTCTTCCGTGTGTTTGTGATCGCGCATGTGCTGTGCAGGGCTCACCTCCGCTCGGCAAATCTCGTTTAGGCCGGGGGGGGGGGGGGGGGGGGGGGGGGGGCGCAGAAGAAGACGACGGCAAGGCGCGGTCGCTGGCTGCGGTGGTTCCGGGCGGCTGCCGGTAATTGGCGCGGCGGCGCCCACCTGAGATTCAATGACCGCCGGCGCCCTTGAACGCCCGCGCTAATCGGGGCGGCGGACGCACCTCGACGCCCGCCAGATATGCGCTGCACTTCGCTGTGCAGTGCACGCCGGTGGATTGTCTGTACGCGGAGCGCGCGAGCGCTGCACCGCGCTGGCGAGAAAGCGAAGACTGACAGCATCTGTGACCATGGGCTCGAGGTGCTATGCCTGTCTGATTCATACGCGTTTTGTGCGACTGCGGTTTCATGCTCATGCCAAGATGTCTCGGGAACAACCGGAACTCGCCGCCTGTACGGGTCAAATAGCTGTCTCAAAGCGTAGCACCTCCGCTTTAATGTACAGTCTCTGTCGAAAGTTTAGTGTCCCTGGGGATTTGCTTCTAAGCCGTGTAGTTGGGCTGCTATAGCGTTCGCGGAAGTCCTAGCCATAGTAGGGGGCGAGACCAGAGATCTTAACTTCGAGAGATTTGGAGCGCTGGGGATGCATTACGAACCACATGATGGGGCTTATAAGCAAACCTCCTGGGCTCTAAACTTTTGACAAAGGCTGTACAGAGAACGGCTGTATGTACGAGAGGATGTATACGTCGTGATCTCCGTTATAACTTGGCGCTATACTCTGTTCACCCATTCGTGATGACCGTGAGACGAATTTGCTCGTCTATACACGCTGCTGGAGATGCAGCCCTCAAGTGCTTTAACCAAAATGCTGCCCCCAATGCAGCCCCATCGAATCCCTCGCCTCTTTACCTCGCCGATTTCGTCGACAAACACGATCGCGCGTGATGTTCAAGTGCGCTTGATATAGAAGCATATACGGCAGTCGTACGTAAGTGCACCGCGGCATCCGAGCAAAACACGTCGCCGGTGGCGCGGGACGGTCAACACAAGGGCGGAGCTATAAGCCTATGCGCAAACGAGCCTCAGCGGAATCCCGTGCGCGACACCAGACGGCGCGTCCGCAGCAGCTGCAGGTGCGGGCACCGCATCAGGCATTCCGTGCGCGGTACCCCGTCGATCGGGGGGGGAGCCCTTTGCCGCTGCTGTAGAGCCTCCTCCTTTGCGATGCACGCACGTGCTACGACACGACTCCGAAAGGGTTGTCGCACATGAGCGACTCGCATGCTCGGCGGCCGTGGCCCACTGTTTACGAGGTCCTCGCCGACCGGAGGCCATTACGGGAGCGCGCACCGCTGTCGTAGCGCGGCCGATGACACGGATGTGCGCGACTCGTCCCCCCTGCATCGCGCCGTCTTTACGACGCTGTCCGCTGACGTTCACGAGAAGCATCCGGTTCGGGCCTTTTGTACACACGGTGTCGCCCGCTCGCGCACTTCGCTGGTGCCGCGTGTAAATATTACGCGCGCACACACATCGCTGCCTCCGAGAGAGCAACGGCGATGATTGACGGCGCCTGCATGCGACCAGGACGACTCGCACCGGCCCCCGGCGGATCGGTCGCCGCCGCGAGAAACGACCTGGACTCGGGCAGCGAGTTCTGTGTGGCCAGCTCGCGACATGGCACTTCTGTCTCTTGAAGGCATCCGGACGCGCCGTACAGCGATGCTGCGGACAGTCTGTTTTCGTCGCTCCATGCAGCGTTTTGGATTGATACGAGTTTCGTGGAGTCCACGCCGGAGGGTGCTGTTGTAAAACGTAGTCTGCTCACCACAAATATAGCCTGTATATAACCGGTATTCATGTGGCTTCAACGAATCTGCGCTAGGCAGGATTCGTTACGAATATGACCTATAGACCGTTTACAGCGCGCAGTTCTTCCGTTTGAGACCAGATGGCGCCACAGGTGCACTCGGAACAAAGCGCCATTACTTGCCTCGTAAGTCGCCGGCGTGTATGCCTCGACGCAGCAGTGGAAATGTCGAAAGAGCAAATGCATACTCTGTTGTGGATTGCAAGAATTGCGACAGGAGGTTAAAGGTACGGGATGCGATCGTTTGCGAGCTTCACGGAACCGAACTGCACAAGTATGTACTCCCCTGCTCGCGCCCGTTGGACATCCACCCTTTCTGAACGGGCGAATATAAAAGGTCTCTATCTTGGAAAATCTGCGAGGGTAAGTGCGCAACATAGCCGCATGAACAAGCTGACCCGCCACCGAAACGTCACAAAAAAAAAAAAAGACGACTTACGCTCCTCTGCATATTGGGCAGTGCATAGCCGTCTATGCTGTGCGAGCGGACAACGCTTACGGTCAGTTCGTGTATTACACACCGCCTTGGTGCTACTGTTGAACTTCGCTCCAAGTAGCGCAGTTTTCGTGGACAACAATCGGAATAAAGAATTTGTGTTACGGCTGCTGTGCTTTGCGGTTGTCACTTCCTCGCGATCCATGCGAGACAGTCACTAGAAGTGACTCCGGCTGATTGCTTACAACCAACGAGACCGCGAGCATTTTCATGTCCGCATATCGAGCATGGAGCATGCCACAATTTTATACTATGTGAGGTTGACATAACTATGAACCTCTTGTAGTGAACGCTCTGCCATGCGCGCGTTATAACAATTATATCGCGGAATCCTTGTAAACGATTGTATGCAAGCTTGTGAGGCTGCTTGATGCATGGTACTGCTTACATGATTAGGTAACATTTGTTTAGTTATTTATTTTTGTCGCCTTCCTTTGTTTAGCAAACAAACAGAAAATGTTTTAGGCTTCCTAAGCATCTTTAACAGGTTGTAAAAAAATGAGTACGATGTGCATGCGAGCGTTTTAGAGCAGTGTCTGCATGCATGTACACAATACGACAACGACGTGCGCAGACGCAGGGTCATTCAACCTTGCTGTTTTAGGTAATAACAATAAAAAAATATTAAGCAAAGCCTTCAGCGGCATTCAGGCGATCCACCCGTTGCCTCGAACAGGCGGAGAGCTCAGCGGCTCTTCGCGACATGAAGCCCGATCACGTTTTCACGCCTAAAGTGATCATATAAGGGTTTTCCATGTCCTTCGAAGCTTCGGACCAACCACAGTGTCGTCTTCCCACTCCTTTACAACCTTATCAGCCGAAACACTGCCTGTCGGAACCGAAACATCAGACGCAGCAGCCGTCGCGACGAGGCGCGCGCCGAGCGGTCAGGAGGCGAGTAATGGCGGCGTGATCACGTGATCAAAGATGGCAGCCCCCATGATACGCCGCTGTAAAGCGTCTATATTTGGCGAAGATTTGAATCACGAGAGTGCTTCGCATTAATTTGTAAATGGTTTCAATATGTTGGCACGTGATCTATTGAATGCTTCATAGTTGACTAGAACTTCTTCCACACGTTCACACCGTACCACACTATACTTTCACCTGGTTGTCCTTATGGGAGCGTCGCGGTGAAAACGTGCTTGTGAAGCCGATTTCATGCAAACTTATGTGGGCAGAGGGACGTCGCGAACGGGACCTTAAACAAAGGGCCGCACGTCTCGACTGGCAGCACGTCTGGTTCGCTTCCTCGAAAAACACAAATTAAATCGGAGAACGGGCGCTCCCCTTCAACGTGGTTTCGCAACAACGCAAGTCTCTCAGCGCGTCTTATATCGCCTCGGAGCATTTAATTTCGGAAGCATTCAAACGCACGCACAACTTTCGCTCGCACTGCTGCATCCCTCGGATATTTCAGAAATCAGCGCAGATGTTTTCCACGCCAGACGCAGCCAGGTGTCTGACGACATGCTCGGAGTTGCATGCGCGGACCCGTCGCTTTCACTTGCGGCAAAAGTTTTCTCAAACTTTTCGCCAAGTATGCGCAACCTGTGCGACGTTTCATCGGCGCGTTCATGCATTCACATGTGCAAGTCCCAAGTTAACTTTCTCTCTCTCTCTCTCTCATTCCCTCTCTCCATCTCCAACTGGTCTTCAGGAGGCGAATGCCTTGTGATCCACCTTGTTTCAGCCGCTTCGGGACGCGACACGGCGTCGCGCGATGCCCAAAGACCAGTTAGCCCGCGCCGCAAAGACTGTACGGACCAAGCTGACGAGGCTCGCGAACAGACCAACGGTCGGGGCATTTCGCTGGCGAATGCTATGCACACGTAATGCAGCGCGCGCGAACCGGCCGGAAGATGCTCGCCACAACTAGCTGCCTCCTCGTTTTTCGGATAGGCCTTGCAAAGAGCGCCAGTTATGCAAATCGCTTTGTGCCGAGCAAGCGCGACGACGGGCTCTTCCTCGCGCATGCAGCACACGGCGAGGTCGCGGTGCGCTTTTCACAAGTTGGCATGGAAATGGAGCTTCGGAGAGGGAAGGCTGCAGGATGGGCGGAGAGGAGGTAGCAGCCATATATACACGGGCCTTCCCGTGCTCCGTTCTTATACTCCGCAAAGCCCGCACCTAGAGAGACGTATAACCTAAACTTGCATCGCGCTGAGCGTGGCTATGCCTCTTGGGAGGACGTACAACCTTCCGCACTCGATGAGAACTGTGCCTGCTGAAAGGGGGGGAGAGGGGGGGGAGGGGACCCACGAAACACGCGCCAGAGAAAAGCCAAGTTTTTTGCGGTACCTCCTGCGTCCCCCTCATCCTCAACCTCCTCGGCCCTCGATGCGAGGAGTCTTCGTTGTGCGACACTCACGCACCCTCGGGTTCTCCCGTCGGAGACCCAACCTCCCACCCCACGCCATCGAGACCCGTGGCTGCCGCTGAGAGACCGCTTTCTCGTTTAATTAGATTTCCGAGTTAACCGCAGCCACCTCCAGTCTGGGGTTTGCGCAGTGAACGGTAGCGAGCCGCCTCCGCCGCCGCAGCGTGCCCCTTCCGAGGACCCACTGGGCCCCGTGCTTGTCTGGCGACCGCATCGACGACTAATTAATTTTTGCGCCTGTCCCGGCAACCGCGAGGGCACGCGCGCCAGGGCAGGACGCGTCGCGAGTTCGCGTCAGGGCCAGCCCAAGGAGTACCCCCCCCCCAATCTCCACCTCCCGACGGGAGTCTGCACGGAGTGAGCTGCGCGCGTCGGCTTCGAGACGTGCGCGCTCAGGTATGCAGAGGAGCGCGGGCCGAAACTGTTTATGCTGAACCGATCCTCGCTGGCTGCGACGCAGGGAGCTCGCACCAGGGACGAGTCGCGCTGCTAGTAAGTTTGATCGGCCCTTCGCTGCTTTGTTCTTCGGCGAGACTGCGCGCGCCGCCGCTCTCCCGGCTCGGGAGGAGAACAGGGATGAACGCGTCCCGACGTCTCCCTCTCCTTCCCGGGAATACGGTCGAGTCGGGAGGCGCGCTCCACTGCGTTCCCGGCTTCTGTCGCTGGCTCCTCGATCAGCGGGGACCTCCTGCCTTTGTTTTTTTCCTTATCTGGTCCTTTTCTTCCAAACTTGTTGATGCGGCGGCTGTCTCGCGAGCCACCTTCTCGCTGGTCGCGACGAGGCTCGTCTCGAGGGGACACGTGAGCGCAGTCAACTCTCTTTTGGTTTTCTCTTTCTGTCTGGTTTGTCGTGTAATGATGTCTGCCTGACAGCTGTATTCGCCGTCGCTTGTCAAGCACAAGAGCTGCTCTTCGACCCTGTCTTCTCGAATGGTCTGTTGCACTCCGTGAAAAGGATCGCTGTCAGGTGCATGAGACAGTACGGACACTTCCTACGCAGAACAAGTCAACTTGAAATTGGACGTATGTGGTTTCTGTTGAAAGAATAAATACAGAATAGGTAGAATTATGCACTGCCGGTACCAAGAGCTGCAATTTTTTTTCGGTTATCTCTAACAGGTGGCTACCCATAAGCGCTGATAATGTTCCCAAAGTTGTTTTTGAAGGTCTTTGGCGAGTGATCGAGGAATTTATTATTCCAAAGTTCTAAAACTGCGTCTCTGCTTTCACGAATTAGCTCACAATCGCCGTAACTAATTTGCGAGAAAACTGTTTTGTTTACAATGCAGTTCTCAGTGGTGCACCGAACAAAATTCAGTATGATAGTGAACTGAGGAATAAAAGTGCAATATCTGTACCCATGTTAATAAACTTTCGTAAATGTCTAAACGTCCATCCATGGTGACGATCTTGCAAGAAGCAAAGATGTCTCAAGTAAACCTCAGCTGCTGTGCGGACGGAACGCAAACGTACAACTTACGAGGCTTCTGCAGTTCCTCGGAAAGAGACTAGGCCCGCTCCTCCTCCTGTTATGTGTACCCCAATGATGATGATGATGATGATTACGATGATGATGGATTTTAATGACGCAAGGGCAGCTTCGGCCAGAGAGTGCCATAGCACACGGTGTTTTTGGTCTACTCAAGGTGGCGTCAAAGGCCCATTCTGCAAGAAGTTCATCCCAGGGGAGCCGAGCACCAGTCCAGGGACTAGCTTGTATTCATTGTAAACCAGTGGGTATCCAGTGCCACTGGGAATCGAACCCCGCACCTTTCACACACGTAGTTATGTGTACCATGCTGACGTAGAAAGATGTGTTGGTGAAGTTTAATAAAATACAAATTCTTGCGGATTTATTAGCCTACTGTGGTAAAAATATATAATATCACTAGACACTGTCCAGCTTGAACAGACTTGGAATACATGACAATATATGCTCGGACTTTTTCTTCTCTAGGTGCTCCTATGTATTACCAGAGTAAAAATCTCGGAACATTTTTTGAAACAGCTGCTAAATCAGTGTTACTTAATTGATGTACAGGTTGCCGATGAAGGTCGACGCTTCTTCGCTGAATTATTCAAGCAGGAATCATCAGTCGTCGATAAGCGATTTTGATGTTGCATACCTCCACCAATGTCTCGAGAGCTTGTTAAAGTAACACGTGGTGTAGGCGCTTAAAACTGGCTATTTCTCAACCGTGGGCCGATCCAGAACGAGATGAAATAACCCCTTGAGCCCTTCAGCAGTGATCTGCATTTAACTGAAGGTCGGGCCAGTTTCATGATGCCCTGACTTCGTCGTTACCTTTTGCGCGATGAGAACCTATCTGATTTTCAAACGCGAGTTCAGCAGATGTGTGCTCTTTGGTCTCATTATTGAAACAGAGCCTGAAAGGGAACAATGCTTCCTTGGTGGTGAGAGTTACTTGCTACTCGTCTTCAACAAAAAGGAACGTACGTCATCGTATCTCGCTGTGAACACAAACGCTGTCTGCGATGCCCTTAACGGTTGAGCAGCACATGAATCAAGCTGAGCTCTCTATTGTCTGATTATGTGACGTCAGCTCATAGCTTCGAAGCAAACAAGAAAAGTAACAACGGCTCATTTATTTTGTTCGCCATTCTTGAAGAAGGGCAAAGCCTCCAAGCCGCTGTGAGCATGTTTGTGAGTAAGACTAACCTTTAAATGTTAATGTTTTGCTTTTTATTCTTGTATTAAAGAATTTTTTTTTCCCTTCGTCCTCGAATACTGGCTGTAATTAGCGAACACAATCCCCTGGTCCGGGCCGCGAACGATGCCTCAAGATAACGCCTCCGCATATTTTTTCCCTGAAGTAGTTTTTACACGAAGGTTTCTCTCTGCAGCGACTGCATAGTACAGCTTAAAATTTATCTGAATGGCAACTCCGTAATCCTTCTCATTAAAAAATGACTCCTGTGTTCCTGCTGGCTCGCAAGATGGCTTACAGCAATAACGTGGTTCGTAAGCGGCAAACAACAATAAAACGAGGCAGCTGATAACCTTGGTTTCGTTTTAAGTTTATTCATTTATTTCCTTCTTTCTGTCACTGCTCCCCCGAAGCGCGTGCGCCGTTCTCTTGCTGTTTGTTCGGCACAAAAGTACCTCGGTGTTATCAGCGCGGAGCCTGCATGCGTAAATTAATGAGCTCGTCACACTTAATGCTCGCAGCTGACTTAGCTTTCTGTCCTTTCAGCGGTTTGTTGGAATTGTTCGCAGTTTTAATGTTTTTGTCTTCTTTTTTTTCTCTTCGACTTTTAAGTGCATGCAGGTGTG
This sequence comes from Amblyomma mixtum, assembly GCF_055824585.1. Lineage (NCBI taxonomy): Eukaryota > Metazoa > Arthropoda > Arachnida > Ixodida > Ixodidae > Amblyomma > Amblyomma mixtum. The sequence goes on along the minus strand of NC_143013.1, from coordinate 270,970,725 downwards.
TTTCAGCCGTTTTAAGAAGGACTAGACAACCTCTATTGTATATCTGTACCCTTGTTGCGTCATCAATAAAATAAAGTATAAGAAGGAAATTTATAGCGTGGTGGGAGGGTGGGGATGGGGGGTGGGAGAGGGGGACGGATGAGGGTGCAGATATCATCTCCAGGCAACGTATATGCTGTCAATTTCTACGATCACAGGCGCCCAGTGTCTGGCTGCCTCGGCTGCTGACCCGAAAGACGCGGGTTCGATCCCGGCCGCGGCGGCTGAATTTCGATGAAGACGAAATTCTAGAGGCCCGTGTGCTGTGCGATGTCAGTGCACGTTAAAGAACCCCAGGTGGTCGAAATTTCCGGAGCTCTTCACTGCGGCGTCTCTCATAGCCTCAGTCGCTTTGGGACGTTAAACCCCAATAAACCAAACCAAACCTCTCGGGAAACAATACAGGCACAACGCCAATTCAAGCGTACTAGTGAAAGCGACCAATGAAAAATACAATGGCGGGATGAAGCACCGTAGAATGTTGCGAACTGCGCACTTGTTATAGTGCTCGGCTGCTGACCCGAAAGACGCAGGTTCGATTCGATCCCGGCCGCGGCGGTGCAATTTCGATGGAGGCGAAATTCCAGAGGCCCGGGTACTGTGCGATGTCGGTGCACGTTAAAGAACCCCAAGTGGTCGAAATTTCCGGAGCCCTTCACTACGGCGTCTCTCATGGCCTGAGTTTCTTTGGGATGTTAAACCCCATAAAGAATAAACAAAAACAAACAAACAAAACAGAACTTGCTTTGGAAGGGATCACCAAACTTGCGTGAAACGCTCGCCTCCTCGTGTCTTTGTCCAGTACACAAAGCACATTAAAGGGGCCCAGAAACACAATCTTAGTTAACCGTTTTGCCTGTTGATTGCATACAGTGAGTTATAATGGTGCTATTAGCGTCGGTAATACCGCGTACATTCCGTTTTTTAATATTTTAATGTCCTCCCAAAAACAACTTCATGGTCGCCACACAGTGGCGGGTTTTTAGCAGCGGATATGACATCACCTGGCGCGAGCTTGATGACCGGACAAACAGTAAATATCCTGCAAATTGTGTGAATAAATAGAGACACATTTTGTCACCTGTCTGCGTTTTATATTAGATCAACAAAAACAATTTGTTTGTCTTAGATAAAAGCCCTGCAAAGCAAGTAAAATAAAAATACACCACCAGGGGCGCTCTGGCATAGAAACAACGCTGCCAGTCTCACAGAGAGCAGGCAACCATGGAGTACAAACTTCCGCGACGTGCTCTGGCTGGCTGTTTTGATTGGTTGCGCCAGGTGCCGTCATTGGGAGAGCGAAATAGGAGTGGGAAGCCCCGCCAAAATCGAGTTGAGGGCAGCGTTTTGTTTGCTTGTATTTTGAAATTTCTTCACTGAATAACTCCCGTTCCTGTGCATCGATTCCAGTAATTCTTTTTAAGTCAGCATCTGTGTGACATAAAGAACCCACCTGAAGTATAGCCGGTATTCGCCCAGGCAGTGTTTCGCAGCCCCTTTAAAGGACCCCAAATAGCTACGTCTGTATAGTGTAAGAGAAACCTTTGTCCTGTTGGCACGCCTATGACTCCTTGTGAGACGATGACCCCGGGACAGCCGCCGTGTTCTTTAAATTGCATTATGTTGGCGTTATGCATGGTCGCGCGCGATACTATATTAACAAGTTTCAAGGCTGTGACCGTCCGGTACATATATAAACATACATAGGAGCTCGGTTTTCCGCTCACAACGTCCGCGCCCTGCACTGCTCTGTTGCGCGTAATATTCAGAGGCCCCCCGCACCCCAGGGCGAGAAGCCTGGCAGCCTGCGGTTCCTCAGCGCGCGCCTGACACGCTCGGCGCGCAGCAAATAATCCGCATGGGCGGCCCTGCATGGAGCCAAGCGCATTCTCTGCCTTAAGAATGCACGCTCGTGTAAGCCGAGCTGCTCAAGATTTTCTCGCGATTTCAGGCGCCTGCTGCGCCCGCTCTAATTAAATCCGCCGCGCACAGCTCAGGCTGGGGCGGAAAACGTCGCTTCGGTTCCAATTACGAAATTTGAATAACGATCTCGGCCTAATTTGCATGGGCCCGACTGGACAGTGCGCCGCGGCTGTCCGACGGACGTTGGCAGCGTCCACGCGTTCCCACTCCCTCGTCACTCGTCCGCTCCCTCGGGCGGCCTAAGTCCGCTGGCTAGCGGCGTTGTTGCGGCCCGCGTGTTGGGCGCACATAGTCTTGCTATTACACGGAGCTCGGCTATCGCTTCGCTTGATGGGAGCGCTCTTCTGCTGAGCTCGAGTCGCTCGGCAGGCCCGTGCGCTCAATAGAAACCAGAGGGAAGTGATGCGCAGGAAAGATAACGTCTTGCAGGACATATGCATTCGTAGGTGATGTATACAGGAAGCTTTTATTGTGTTATAAGATATCGTGTATTATACTAGCGCTTTAGTCGTTATTTTCCATTTTGAGGATGACGTCACTGTATTTGAGAAACATTCGCTTTTATCGGAATACCACTTATGCTGAAGCTTGTGGGATATAAAGTTTGTATACATAGCGGAGGTCGCTTGTACGCACTTGAGTAGATAAGCTATGCATAAAACTTGTCCAGTACCTTCGCGGCCAGATGACTGTTCTTTAGCCGCAAAGTCGTGGTTTGCTGCGCGAATCGGTGCTGCGGTGACCCCACCTCACTGAGGCTGAGTTGTGTTGGTGCAAAGCAGCAGACCGAGTCTCCAGGTGATCAACCTACCTACAGTATGTTTCATTGTCTTTATGAGGCTGATGATTCCGTGTAAAAGTAGCTCAACGCGAACGGGTATGGAAACAAGCGCCCACTCCACACTACCTGTGTCTTATTTCTTATGCCTTTGTTGTTTCACGAATATATTTCAATGCCTCTCGTGCACGTCCGTCTTTCATTTGCTGCATCTTATGAGTGACGGAAGAAAGATCAACGTACAATCAGTCATGTGACTTGCGTCTAAGCTATATATTATACGACACTGCAGCGGTCTCCTAGTGGTTTGAGCATCCACCCCGAATGCGGTAGGTGCGGAGTTCGATCCCCAGTATCGCCAGATACCCAGTGGTTTCCAATGGGCACAATCTTTTCCCTGGCCTGGTGCTGGCTAATCTGTGCGGAAATTCTTGGAACATGGGTCTTCGACCCCACCTTATGTAGACGAAATGCATTTTCTGCCATGGTGCCATTAGGCCACAGCTGTCCTTGCACCCTTAAAATTCATCATGCTCATCATAATCCACCATGACAAGAACTAAACTGGGTCCGTGGCGGGAACTTGCTTGTGAGTATGGGCTCAGTGGGCTGCTGTGTCCAGAGTACGTTGTTAACTGGGTGTTCACGAAGCTTTACTAACTCAAGGTGTTCGCGCGAAATCAGAACTAACCAGGGGCTGCATTATTATATAATGATCTAGCTGAAATAGATATCGGTTTTGCATTTCATTTGGAGCAACGTCAGCGTGACAGTAGCATTAATACGAAAGCAGCAAGGGGCCAATCGCGCAAATCGCAAGGTAGCTGGTCCGTAGGTTGGCATAGCCCTTGCCACTCGTCACACTCACCGGTTAACCGTTGGCTGCGATGTGCAGTCAATGGAGAGGTCCGGTCGCCAGTGAGCCAATGGTGCGGTCGCTTCCCTCCACGCTTGAAAGCGGAGATACGTCACCGAACAACAGCGACCAATGCCAGAGGACCAAATGGATTCTAAATGGACAATGGATAATGGGTCCTTAGAGAGAAAAGTCCCAGTCTAACGTTCACTCAGGTTTAGTGTTTGCACAGTGACTTGCTTCGAAGTTCCGCAGACTAAGTTCCGTGCATGATCTGCTTATTTACTTCCTTTACTTTACGCGCATGAGTTTTTTTAGTGAGGATCGCAGCTGAAATAGTTGCAAGAAATTCAACCAGCCGAAATGATATAACGCAGGATGTGCCTGCATTGTTTACATAAAACAAGAGGTCTCATCTTACATGACAAGCCTTGCTGTCTTGACGCCGCCCGCTTGTGTGTGAACCTGCATCTTTAAGCGGCGTATGCTTAAATAAGTGCCCCGTCTGAGCTACTTTTCGGCCTCCGAAGCCGTCGAAGGATCCCCTCCTGCAATAACGGGTGTGTGTTTCGTCATCTTCACGACTGAGATTATCTGGGGCCAATATTTATTTTCATTACCACTGTACACTATGCGCCGTATCCGGCAAGCCATGGGGTAGGGGGGTGTATCGATAGGATTTGTAGTGTAATCGTATGCGTTCCAAACACGTTCCCGACACTTCTTGCTTTTTTACATATATTTTTGTTCATGCCTGTCTCTATTTACTATTGTTTCAGGTCCGCACGCTACAGCGCAAGCCTGTACATTGTGCCGCTTTATCCCCCCCACCCTCTGTTCACACATGAGCTGGGAAAGTGTCAGTCGCCGTTGCGAGGTGTCGGGGTGGTCTCGGTGTGCACGAACCCCGTCTTATAACCCGTCTTTTCTGCTCCCACACCTCTCGTAGACACTCTAAACCACGTCCCCCGCCTCCGCTTTACTCCAACCTTTCTCTTCTCACATTCGGTGGAAAAAAAAAATAAACAACTAAAAATGAGCATGAACCAGAAGACAAGAGAGAAGCGAGAGCGGAGCACTTCCCGGTTTAATTACGCCAGCTCTCCTTGATGAAGCAAGTTGAACGATTTTCTCTCGGCGCACTTCTTTCGCGCCTGCACGCCCTCGCACTTTCTTACCGCTGCTGCTTGTTTTTCTGACTCCCTCGCCCGCGACTCTTTTCTTCGGCGGCTCCTTTTGTGTATCGGTGTTGTTTTTGTGTTGTTTCTGTTGTTTATGTTTACGCGGGCGGCCGCGTTCGGCTCTCTTGATTGTTGTCGCTGCCGTTCGTCGAACCGAAGGAAGAACCCGGCGTGGGAGAGAACGCCGAGGGAGCGGGTGCGAAGAAAACAAAACAAACAAAAAAAAAACCGCGCGAGGCGCCGTGCCAACCAAAGCGTAATTGCCTTCTTGGTCTCTGTTTCTTTTATGCGCGCGTCCATCGCCGCGCGTTCTTTGTAGCAGCAGTGGGTTCCTGTATCCGTTCCCCCTTTCGCCCCCCCCCCCCCCCCCCCATTCTACGTCGCTTAAATCCCTTCCCACTTTTTGCCATTGTTTTGCCGGCATCCAAAATGCGTACCCCCGCTTTGCAAACGTTTGTCGTCGAGTTGTTTGTTTGTCAGGTTTGCCACTTTTTGACCCGAAAAGAAAAGCGAGCGATTGCGCCTCAATGACCCGGGATCTTCTGTCCCTGCAAGTGATGCGGCAAATCTCGCTGGGTCTGGGCTGGGGGAGGTGTGATGACAGGTTGGGGATGGAAGGCAGAGGGGGACGCGAGGCAAAAGCGGCGTCGCTATAAAACAAGAAAGGGCTCCTATTTATTGGCTGTTAATCTGCTGTCCACGGAACCGACTCGCGGCGGAGTGAGCTCGAGCTGCAAGCTGCCAAGACGTCGGCACGCGTGATAGGAACTCAACTTGACGGCTGCTGATTTTGTGCTGCTTTCTAACCTCGCGCTTATTTACGCGCTGTCAGTTTGAACGGCAAGGTGGGGAGGGGGATATCATAGTTCATGATTTTTATTCGCTACGTAGTAGCTGCTTTCCTATCTAGATCGCCGTCCTTAGCTCCCCCCCCCCCCCCCCCGCCCCCTTTCTTCCCCTCCCAACTCCTTTTCCTGTTATGAGTCTTTTGCTCTTTTTGAAGCATATAACGCCCAGATGAATGAAGCCAAGGTGCTGACACGTTCTAGGGAGAATTCTAGTTGACTGAATTTTGACACCGCCAATGAGAGGCGTTTAATTTTTAACACCTGCTTACTTCGGAGGATGTTTCTTTTTCTTTTTCTTGACAGTTCTGTTCATAAAAAAACCGGGAAATGTAAGCTTCGCAGCGTCTAAACAGTGTTAACTGCCTTGCTCATTCTGTGGTCGATGTTTCTTGAAAAAAAAAAAAAAAACTAGGGAGTACTGAACTTGAGCCGTTCATCTGTTATTCCAGCTTTCACGTCCGGGCACCGCGAATAGAAGTACATTACAAATTATGGGCTTTTTGTATTTACTTGTGCATTCATGTGGAACTATGTAGATTCCCTTTTGTTCATCAGTTATCCTCTCATTTATGGTAAAGTTTTTCTAAGGCGTGCCAGCGAGTGCAAGCATCCACTGTCCTGTAGCCTGCTGCAAAATATGTGCGATTTGTATTCAGCTTTTATGATTTCTGGCATGCTTTACTGCAGTAAAGTGATAATGGTGGTCCTTTTTTACACATTGTTTTTTTGTCATGGCATATAAGGCATGTACACAACATTAGGTTAAAAAAAAAAAAGAACACGCAAATTGTGGGCTTTAACGTCCCGAAGCGACACATGGGCTACGACCGACGCCGGAGCCACCGCGGGCGGCGGCTGTGTTCACAATTATTTTCGTAATTAAGACAGTGGTCAAACCCAACGTATGGAAACTACACATGGAAATGCATATTGTCGCGTAAAAGTGACTGCACGTAATTATTTGCTTTGGATCGCCGAGTTGCACACGCAGTCATAGCTTTTATGCACAACCTGAGCGAATGGTCTCTCGATTGGTCAATGCGCTGTAATTTTCGCCTCACCCTTTCTAAATAATTTATTGTGCAATTTTTGCAACACGCGCTGCACCCTCCATTCTCCGTAGAACCCCTTCAGTTCTCTTTTAACACGGTAGAAGCCGCATGGTGCCAAAATGCGTCGTCGGTCATAAAATTCTCCCATTGGCTTATAGGAACTGACGTCACCAGACTGGAGCATTTCCATAGGCTGGAGGGACGGGACGTCACTTTCGGCAAAGGCATCAAAAGATGCTATTCCAGTGCCAACACATAATGCTGTTAGGTGCTCCTGTAATTTTTTTTATGTACAGTATGTAACAGGATTTAAGGAAGAACGGATGGATAAGAAGAATGAAGAAAACAAATCAACACATGGGCATTCCCTGTACACGCGGAGGACGAGATTTACCAGTCATTCTTTTTGCCTTTGTTTTTCAAAAAAAAAATTATGCATAAACAAAAACTGATTTTCAATTTTTACTAGTGGAAGAGATGCGGTTTGCTGCCTACTTTCCACTGTTCTTTTACTTTCTGCGTTATTTTTCTTTAAGGGTTTCGGCCGACCAATACAGGTATAACAACATGCAGAGGGACAAAAACACAGGAAACGGATGACAGTGTCACAGAAACACAAACATATAACAGACACACTCTGAATATCAATCACCTTTGTTCAAACAAACAATATTTTGAGTTCTACAGACATGAGCACATGTAGCATATTACCATTCCACACAGAACGAAATCAGTGCAGCTCATAAACAAGAGGAAATGAAGCTAATACTGCCAATTCTATTCCTGGGGTTGGGGCGTCCTTCTAAACTAGTAAAACTAAAGCATATTTTTTCATGAACAGTCATAAAACACATGCTCTTCCTGCCCTCTTCACCAACGCTGGAGCTCAATGGCAGAAATATCTACCGGCAAATCAACGAAAAATCTAAAGAGAAAAAAAAAACGAATGTAAAATGCAAGCAAATGTAAAAAAAAAAGAGAGAAAAAGGAACGGCACTTCAACTTCTCAATCTCAGCTGTTAGCACTAACTCGTAATGCGCCCGACACTTATCCTTTTTTTTTCTTTTAGGTTATAACAGGACGCAAACATAACAAAATCGATCTTTGTTATAGTGTTGTAAAATGTTTCGTTTAGCTTTTCCACAAACTGTACCGTTACCCTTCATTGAGTGACGAATTTACCCCTTGAACACATTGCGTGTCTGGCCATGTAAATCTTCGTCATAAAGTTCAGATCAAATCATGCAACGCAGTCGTTATTTTCTGGCGCTTCGTTGACTGTGCGTGTCACATTCCTGCAGAAGTTTCAACTATTAATAATTTGTTTCGTAAGACCGTATAGATGGCAATCCATGCAATGAGCAACTTATGTATTCTGTAATTAATTTTCTCTGTATACTGTCCTGTTGTAATCCTTGAACCCGTCTCCTCTGTAACCTCTCTTATCTTGAGTACAACAAATAAACAAAAGCATGTAACGCCCTGTTCTTGAGTATAAAAAATAAACTAAAGCATGAAAAAACGAGCACTACTAATATTAATTGCTCATAATCGGTCAAACCATATCTTAGTCAAGAAAAGCAGAATAGTAACAGGCGACGAATTAGAAAATCTGGCTGCCCGTGTTTCCAGGTATCAGGACCTAAAAGTTTACTTTCCTATCACATATATTAAACGTTTGTTTCCAAGTTTTTATCGTCATGTGCATACTTGCGACAAGGAAAGAAGAACCAATCTAAAGAAAAACACCCTATTTTGTTTCGGGCGGAGAGAGCGCGAACGCTTACAAGCCGCTCTTCTCTCATTTTCCAAATGGAAACTCGAAGTTTTGCCTTCCGAGCTACCAGACCGAACTCTCTAAGAAAGAGCACAGTGTGCTCTCCGAGACTCCCGCGGGGGCGACTCCCGCCGCGAAATCGACTCGTTCAAGATCCCTAAACTTGTTCTCATTCTCCACAGTCACACCGGCCAAAAGAAACAGGCGAGAAACACGCGAAAATATCTCGAGCGAAAACATACTCAGATCGTCAGTTTCGCGCAAAGTAATCGCTTTTTAACGCAGTATAAAAAAGAAAATTTCTGGCTCCCGGGACTTGAGACAAAAGAAATGAAAAAAAAAAGTATTTCTTTTAGTTACGGTAGAGCCCTGCAAGTCTCCCCCAAAGTCGGGGCGCTTAAAAACTACCCGTCTTGCATGTTTACTCTCTATATATAGTTTCATGCCACCGCCCCAAGGCGTTTCTTTTCTTTGCTTTGTTTTGTATTCGTTGCGCGAGCGCGAAAAGTAAGCCAGAGAAACAAATCTGCGAAATTTTCTCTGGAGGTGAACGCACAGACAAACGCGCGGATGGGTGGCGAGCGAAACGTTGGGGAAAACAAAGAAATAAATAGGGAGGACGGGACTAGGGAAGAGAAAGAAGGTAGCCCAGAGGTTGAGGAGCAAGCGCGCGAGTTCCCTAAATAACAAGACGGCAGGGAAATAAGGCAGGAGGGCGCGCCGCAGCCGCCACGGAGATGCGACGGTATAACGGTGTGTCATTTCCCGAAGAGTAATCCTTAAGCATAGGGTTTCCTCCCCACGGGTTTCCCTTTTTTCCCGCTTTTACTTATACCTCTCCCCCGTCGCCGTGTACGTTTGCTTCGCTCCCGCTAACTCGTGGGGAGCAACGGAGATCGGGTTGAGTTGAACGGTGGAGAGCACGCGAGCGAAATGTCTGACTGGGTGCGATTTTGCGCGCGAAACTTCCGTATATACTCATCCGCTCGTGGCGGACACAAAACGCCCCCCCCCCCCCCCCCCTTTCTGGCACCCTCCGCACTTGCGATGCTCGGTCGCTGTCTTTAAGTGCGCTCTATATAACGCTTCTTTCCGTGAATTTCCTTCTCGATTTAATTCATTTATTTTTATGCAGTTTTGCGAATCTGTTTCTCTCATGTCTGTTTTTATTTTTTATTTTTAGCTTGCCCGCAGAGACCCTCGTGTCGGCGGAAGCGAGCCTACACGGGCAATTCCGCGCAGAAAAAGAGAGACAGAAAGAGTGAAGAAAAAGAAGGGAAGAAAGATGTGTAACTATGCTGAATCCAGCACGTGCACAAGCGCGGGGATTTGTTACACGGGGTGGCGGTTGAAATTGCCGCCGTTAAAGTGCACGCGCTGTACACCCCTGCCGCATCGGTATACCGCGGGTTCCAATTGCCGAGTGCGCGGCGTTTTCAGGACAGCCGGCATTCTTCATGGCGCCGGGTAATTCCGCGCTTTCCTCGCTCGAGTGCGCCGAACGTGGCGAAGAAATCTCGGCTGGAAGAAATACCGCCGTTTGCTTCAAATGCGGCCGCGCATTCGGGAACGAGCTGCGCAGCCACGGAAAATCTGCAGGCGGAAAATTCGGGTGATGTCTCGTTTCTTTGCCGCCTTCTGACTTCGCGAATTAAGGGGTCGATGCGGTGCAGGTCCCCTGGAATGTGGACCAGAGACGCTCCCCCCCCCCCCCCCCCCCAATCATCTAAGGGGGGCGCCATAGCTACCCCATACCTTTACTCTGTCGGAACTGTCCCGGTATTGTTTGTAGGGCAGTGTTATAGCCATGCAGGCTTTTTGACGATATTAGCGACTGAGGAACCGTGATGTTCCGTTCCAATGACTGTTTGCTTGCCCTGTCACTTTGAGGCATTCTTTTCAGATTCCCTTTTTTTTTTTTTTGCATTTAACAAAACGCAGATGCGTCGTATATTTTCTGTGGTTTAGGAAGAATGGAAATTACTTCGGAAGCGCGTCGTTAAGTCCATGCCTCATCAGCGTACCTTCCTGTGCCGATGTTGCGCATGAAAGTAAAAAACTACTGCTCATTAATATTTTGTATATCTTGCAATTCCATCACATTGAAATTAAGTGTTTCACAACCTTTCCTAATCTTTGTGCTGCGTTTTGACCGTAGGCACCTCGATGGGAGGGATTGAGGAACGGAGGAAGAGTGGGGGGGGGGGGGGGGGGGGGGGGGGGGGATGCCGTGGAGAAACTTGACTCCCTCTAATGGAGAACTACGCCTATGGCATGCCGACCATCTCTTCTTCCGCAAGGGTTCGGGAATTTTTTTTTTTTCACATGTTCTTTTGTTCACGCGGACTCACGCACGACAATGCCTTCAAATTAAATAGATGTGTCTGACCTGCCATTGTAAAGCACCGTACTCTGTAGTTAGCTTTGTAGAACGTCTAGCAGAGCCCGATTTTACTATCGCTGATCGAAGTATTTCAGTAAAGCCACGTACTTAATGGGACTCAGATGGTCGCATGTCTGCCCTCGAGATCGGCTGGCATCATGCAAGGCCAGTACCTTTGTCATTGGAAATGATAATGACAGCGCGTATAAAGCAACGGGCCGTATCACTCACAAGCTTACCACTTCTCTTTCTCCTAAAAAACCGAGCACAACTCATGCTTCACAAGTGCACGTTAAGCGAGAACTCAGTGGAAAGAGGGAGTTTTAGCCTAGCGGAGCCGTATTAGTGTATAGGCGTTAACGTACGCCTCCCGCGCACGCGCAGTTGCAGGTGCGAGTCCTACCTTGCTAAACACCGTGCAACTTCGCGTGCGCAGCAGGCATATTTTGTGTACTTCACGCTAATCCGCCTCTGTTGTGCTAAAACTCTCCAATAACAGCGAAGAAAGCACGTCTCACAAAGCCAAACATTTCATGACACAAAATTGCGCTAAGTTACTCCGCTGAGCCGATCATGGAGACGCAACAAAATGCGCTGCCTTGTGTTTTTCTCGCACGGTTCGCTATTCCAATTAAGCGAACGAGTGTAAGTTGCCACGCAGGCTAGATGCCGTCAATCGAGCATCCCACAGGAACAACAGCTCGCTCGGTGGTTGCATACGCCTCGCCTAAGCGTAGTGTATACGCTGAGAGTAAACAAGTGAAAGTAATCTGCGCTCTCTTTTTCTTTTGACTCGTTCTATGCATGAGCCCTCGTTCTCTCTACGGGCCACCTAGCACACGATGTTCCCCGCAGTTTCTGTGGGCCTCGATATAGTGCGACGCCTGTAATGCTTGCGGTAGCGCGTTCGCACACACGCACACACAGGCCCGTCTCATTCGGCCGCCGTCTTCGGTCGTTAAAATGCCCGACGTTCTTCGTGCCCGAGTTTACCGCCGGCTTCCGCCGTCATCTCTCCGCGAACGACGGCAGTAGAGACAAAGCCCGCGCGCAATGCGAACCGCGCCTGCATCGCGCGTAGCCAAACCACCCTAATGGTTTCGTCGTTGTTCCGTTCCTGTACACACGCGCTCGGAGGCAGGCTCGCAGCGCCGGTGGCAGCGATACCGTTTCGACCACCAGTTGGAAAACACGCAAACCGCGCTTGCGGCATTCCGATGCAAATGAGGCTGCTCGCCTCACGTCTTTCCCTATACGCTATGGACGCGTGCGCGGCACTGGCGTATACAAAACGCAGAGCGATAATCATTGAGGAGAAGGCGAGCGCGGACGACAAAGAAAGTCATCGAGGTGATTACGTTGTCTCCGAGGCGAACGCGGCGACGCGGGTGTATAGTGAGAGTTGTCGCGAAAGACGTTCTCTGCAGTCCCTGCTGGAAATGATCATTTAGCGGTAAGCTGCGGAGAAGTTGTTTTCGTTTTCTGGACGGAGTCTTGGAGCAGGAAAAGGAAATAGATTTAATGGCAGACGCATATGCGGGCAGTTGAACATAGGTGCGCAAACAGGGGCCTTGTAATTTTGAAAATATCACGAAGCTGTTGACGGGCATGTTGACTCGTTCGCCATTTTATTCAAATCCTTGAGCTCAGCGAACCGCAGGATAAAACGTTCTTTCAAACGGTGGATAGCGATACTCCGTGTCCTGCGCTCGTGACGTAACCTTTTCAAAAAGTATCAGTAGCATTCAATAGAATGTCTGTTGACAAATGTTACTAGAACCTATTAACAACCAATGACGTTTGTTCCAGCATCCCTATAACGCTGTAAAAGCACTTCATGGAACCTCTTTCATCGGGTGTTTAATAACAATGGCGCAAGCTAATGACACTGTATGGCATTAGTACTGACAACATTGTGACGCTCTAAGTGCAGTTCGTGGGAGCTATACAGTTAAATTTTCGAAGAGAATGGCAAAAGTGAAATGCTCAGCACACATATCAATCCTTGCAGACTAGAAAATAAGGTGAGGAGAACCACTGACAAGGTGTTATTAAACTGTAAACTCTATCTCAAACTGATAAAATGTTGCGACCCTCCGCGGTGACACAGTGGAAAAGGCGCTCGGCTACTGAGCCGGAGGACCCTGGTTCAGTCCCGGTTGCGGCGGCCGCGTTTCGATGGAGGCGAAACGCAAAAGGCGCCCGTGTGCTGTGCGATATGTCAGCGCATGTTAAAGAACCCCAGCTGATTGAAATTATCATAAGCCCTCCACTACGGCGTCCCTCGTAACCCGAGTCTTCATGCGATATTATACCCCATAAACCAAACTAATCATGAGCACTTTAGTCAAGTAAGTGAATTTCTGTGAACACATCACGAGCTAGTTGGTTTTCCATCCATCAGCGCAAACTTCACGAAGGACGCAGAAAGTGGAGACGAGACACAGACGCCGAATTTCTGTGTTGTAAGCTGACATTCGCCGCACTGTAGAATTTGCTTATTGTAAGCGGCAGGTCGGCACCTTTGTGCCGATTTTGAAACGCGTGTAAGCAGCTAATTTTTTTCATCATTATGATTACTCAATCCGCGAGGGACAAGCGGCTGTCCCAGTGATTGCCCTATTAGTATAGTTTTGTACCAACTGCAGCCGTGTACCTTGTCCCAATAAATTTCCTAACATAATAACCCCTTACTATCTCCCGCAGTGTGCGAGGTCCCCGTTTTCTTGGTTCCTATTTTTTCACTCTAATGAAGGGACCTGTTCTGCGCGTAACACGCCGTGTATAAGCCCCATACGCGACTACATGCGGAAGGCATTTACTGGCTGGAGCTGTTCATAACTTGGAAGAATGTGCAGTCCATCTCGATCTCGTTTGTTTGTTTGCTTTTTTTTCCGCATATTTATCTATCTTGTCAAAATCTGTTATTGTGTCTATATGTACTACTGTACTTTCTTACCACTTCACTAATTCATTCTATGGAGGCGAAATTCTAGAGGCCCGTGTACTGTGCAATGTCAGTGCACGTTAAAGAACCCCAGGCGGTCGAAATTTCCGGATCCCTTCACTACGGCGTCCCTGATAGCCTGAGTCGCTTTGGGACGTTAAAGCCCCATAAAAACCAAACTTCACTAATTCACTATAGACGTTCAAAACTCAAGAGCAAAGCGGAAAATGCCTCCCCAAGGAAGCCGTCCAACCATCGACATCATTGGTAGGTTGATGCTGTTGTTAATTAGAGGCCATTCTATAAAAGTCATTTTGCGGCAACGGTATCCGACCGTATACCTTTTGTAAGCTGTTGTAGCGCCGGAACACGGTTCTATACGGTTCTGTCGCTTCCTTCGTATTATTCTTCATGCCTGTCATTACGATTTGCGCATGTCTTGCGGCTAATATTTAGACCATTTATCCTTGTATACTGCGACCGTCCCGTATAAGCATCTCCATTGAAACGACACTTCACCCTCGCCATCCAATTCGTTTCGGGGTCCCTGCTGCCGATCCGCTCTGGTGTACGGCACGGAGGAGGGATCGCACCCGGATAAGCAACGATTGCCGCGCCAGCCGATTCCCGGAACGAGCTCCGGTAATCCCTCGCTTTCCCGCGCATTCGGCTGCATAAATGGATCGCGCGGCTTACCGCGATTTCCCGAAGACCATCATGCATGCACATATCTCTTTCCTTCCGTGCCCTCTTGGAGCAGGAAGAGAGGGCGCAGTCGGCTTCGACCAGGCCCATCGGCTTGAGTGCAGGCCGTTTGTTAACTCTTGCGGGTGCGCCTAATGGGGATGGGCTTCGATCGACGGCATCCTCGCGCGGGGTCACGTGACACCGGGAACGTATGCTCCGTGCTCGATACGGTTGTGAAGCGTTATGGAAGCCATGTAGCTGCGTCACCTAACCATTGTTTCGAATTCAAGACGCCTGTTAACTTGTAACAAAGGTTTAGCTTTGCCCGACACCTTAGCTATCGTTGCTATCTCTATCGTCACTGTGTCAGTATTGCCACTGCGTTATTATTGTCACTATTTCTCAGTGGTTATGGCGTTCGGCTACTGATCCCAAACACGCGGGTTCGATCCTGGCAGCGGTGATCAAATTTCGACAGAGGTGAAGTTCTAGAGGCCCGTGTACTGTGCGGTGTTAGTGCACGTTAAAGAACCCCAGGTGGTCGAAATTTCCGGAGCCCTCCACTACGGCGTCTCTCACAGCCTGAGTCTCTTTGGGACGTTTAACCCCCTTTAAAGCATAAAAGTCACTTCTGTCACTTCTGCTGCTATTGCCACTGTTGCCATTTTGTCACTGTTGCTACTATTGTCAGTACCGTTAGTATTGCCACTATCGTTACTCTAGGCTATCGTCTGTTAAGCGAGTTGCTGGATTACAAACTGTTCGGGCGAGCACGAACGCAAGCCCGGTCGGACGATTCCGAGCCTGGGTGGATTGCTTACGCTAGCTCTTTCCTCCCCAGCGCTGCACTGATTTATTGGGACAGAGCAGTGCAAATGCGGCCGCTGTTTGTGATATATCGGCACCTCTCCGAGTAGGGTCGCTTCGCTGCCGCGAAGGGATATATTGCCCAGAAGAGATTGATACGACATGACGCAACGTTGTCCGCATTACGCTGATTGCTTCGCGAGGGCCATTCTGGGCGCCCTTTATTGTTTCGTCTTCAGTACAGCTTTTGTTTTAAGCTTGAACGGGAAGCAGTCGCTGGTGCGCACGTTTGGACTCAGTTCGTGAAAGGTGGCAAAAAGGTGTTACAAGGGGAGGAATGGATCCCTCAAATTGAAATCGATCTTTGGAGTGCTTTTTTCTTTATTAGTATTTTTTTTTTTTTTTTTTTTGCGGTAGCACTACTAGACGCATTTTCCGATTTCGGGCAAACGTACGTGCGTATACGTATGCCGTACGTGCGTAGATACGTCCTTGAAGCTGCTTTATGGCAGGCGGCCCACGTGCCTATCCGGTTGTGGGCAACCTAGCAGGGTTTTATCTAGGTCTTTGCCCAAAAGCCTTTAGAAAAAAGACGTTATGGTTATTAGCCACCTGGCCTTATTGGCTCTTGCTTCCTTAATACACAATAATTATGGTGGACAACCACTAGAATTTATGGGTGCTCATTTGTGGAATAGTCTTGATTATAACGTTCAAATTTCACCTACTCCTCATGCCGTTAAAAAAACAAAATTTTTCTACACAATTCGTCCTAGTTTATATTATTTAGTTTCTGGTTTGTGTTCCTAGTTTAAAAATGGCATGTTTAGTTGGTGTTTACACTAGTGTTCAGTGCCTGCTCCAATAATAAATGTTTAGTGCTAAATAGTCACGTTATTTTGTGCTGTCGTCTACACGATATGTGTTAGCTTATAGGGGTTGGGACCCTTAAACAATTTTTGTTGGTTCCCTGAAGTTGTGTGTTCGTATTTCATGCTTTTTGCTAAAGAACCGAACTTTTAAACTAAGAAAAGGCCTTTAGGTTGGAAGCCTTAATGGTAAACGCCTTGCGGGACCTGCCAGGTGTGTACTCCTCCTTCACCTGGGCGAAAGCTTTTAGGAGGTTACCCAGGTCTTTACCCAAAGGCCTTTAGGGTGAAGGCTTTTATGGTAAAAGCTTTTAGGTGAAATGCCTTAAGCACGTAAGGACATTGAATGCTCACCCTAACTTATGCTACCGCACGATATTCCTCGCATTGCGATGCTAAACCGTCTGCTAGTTTTTTTGTTTTGTTTTTTTTTTTTTGTTCAGAACGCCCCGTACACACCTACCCTTGTGAATGTTCCACTAATGTGATGGGATACGGGAGAAACACTTCCAAAAAACCCCACTAAAGAGCCAAAATGTGTCTGACTTTTTTATTACATACTTTGCGGCGCATTCCGCGATTGAGGAGTAGACATAATGGTCTTGTGAATTCCTGATAACCATTGTCTAGCTTGCTGATTGCATACTTTTTGGCATATGCAGTGATTGTGATTAGACATAATGGTCTTGTGAACTGCTGATAAACTAAGTGAGCTTAGACATATCGACAGTCAAATTTATCAGCCGCCGCGGTGGCTTAGTGGTTATGGTGCTCGGCTGCTGACCCGAAAGACGCGGGTTCGATCCCGGCTGCGGCGGTTGAATTCTTTGGAGGAGAAATTCTAGAGGTCCGTGTACTGTGCGATGTCAGTGCAACCCCAGGTGGTCGAAATTTCCGGATCCCTCCACTACGGCGTCTCTCATAGCCTGAGTCGCTTTGGGACGTTAAACCCCATAAACCAGTCAAATTTATCCCTCAGTTCTCTCCCATCACTCGAACAGGCTAGTCGCCTGCGCCGCTTCTATGGTCAAAGGTTGTCGACATCCTGGCGACGGAGCTCTCGCCTTACGGAAAGCTCATGTTTTCTAACAGTCTTCTTTGCTTACCTTAGTTTCAATGCCTGCTGGCTGCTTTCGTATTTATCGCAACGAGTCCTTGATCTCCATATCCTTGCCTATTCGCTCTGTCTTGTGTGTTTATATTTTAATGCACCGAAAACTTGCTCCCAATGCTCTATTCGCATGAAAATTCTCGATTCACGCGCGACTCAAAATCTCGCAACTTCCAGCGCTGCCGGTTGATCAGCGCGACTCGGGAAAGCGAGTGTGGTCACGCTCCTTCCTTCCGGTGTTCGTTGTTCCCGTCCGCGTCTCTGCCACCGCCCAGCGCCATTATTGGCCCCACAATGGCACGGGCCAATTATACGAATCGCGCGTTGCAGGCCACGCTCTGCGCATGCGCGAGTGCCCGTATCTTCCGTTTCCTCCCGTTATATTTCTCTCCTGTCGCTGCTGAAGCCTGCACAGGGAGAGAGAGAGACAATAACCCCGGAACAGGACTAATTCCGAGCGACAGCGGGGAAATTCTGTTGATTGCGTGCTTCCCGCCTCCTCTTATGTTCGCCGGGAACATATAGGCCGCCCCCCCCGCCTCTCTTTCCCCCTCTCCCTGCGACTTGCCTCAGCGTTTGTCCGGCTTCTCTGTCGGTCTGCCTGCCTGTCTCTGTGGTCACAGCGGAAGGACGCGGAAGGCATAACACGACAGGACGCGCGCCAGCAACGATCGCCGGGGCGAATAAACGGTGTGGAAAAAAAAATGAAACAAAAGGGCCCCTCGCACCAAAAGGGCCAGCGAACATTAGCGGCAGCGGCGCGGGCCGTGTTGCCAATCGCTCAGCGCATCAAACGCCTGCGCCGCCTCCGCAGATGGAGACAAAGAGCGGACCGGGTTCGTGTTCATATGGAGCAAGAGTCAATAGGGGGATCCCCTTCTTGGTGGCGAGGGTGGAGATCAGCGTCGGGGTCGGGTCGGCGGCAAAAGCTGGGCCGCACTGTATGGGAGGAAGAAGAGCGACGGGCATTTTGTCAATTGCGGTTCCGCAGAAGGCGAGCGTTCCCGGAACAATGCGTTTTTGTTTCACGGCTTCCCCCGGACCCGGCAGCAGTCGCGGCAACGTTCGTTTCTTTTGTGTCATTTCTTTTTTGTTTTTGTAATTTGTGCACGTGTTCTTCGTTTTCTATCGTTTTCCTTTGTGGCTGCCTGAGCTCGGGAAGTCTGCAAAACGGATTCTTTTGTTCTAACCATATTTTCGGCCGCTCTTTCTGAACGGGAAGCGCGTTCAGCCGACTGCAGCGCCAATTGTGACGCGTGATTCAGTGGCTTATACGCAGGGACGATGCACTCCATCGTCGGAATGTCTCTCTGTGCGTTATGTGCGTGTGCTGTCGTGGTGCCCTACTGGTTTCCCGTTGCGTCGCCAGGCGGGGCTGCGCGATCGCTTTGTTGCCCGGCAAACTGCGGTAGGCGCTGCGACGATGTGAATGGCGCTCGTATGAATAATATGCGCGGCCTGCAGATCGAGCGAACTGGCTGTGCAGTTTCGATAACGAACTCTAAGCTCATCGTATATAAACATACAGTGGGATGCATGTGCGGGGTCTGCGACTGTCCGCTTGTTCTCAACTCGTACAAAGGGTCGCGCTCTGAGCGCAAATAGCAGAAACGCGTAACGAAGCACAGTCGTCTTTGTCTGTCCCCCACCCTTCTCCCCCTTCCCGGTCGCGTTTTACTTTTCATCCAGCTCTCGCCGCGTCGGCTCCGTTTTTCAACGCCCGCAAAATGCAAAAAGGCGCTGCAGCCGTCGTTGACGGGAGCAGTCACTTTGGTTTGTTTCGAGGGTTTTCGACGTCGCATTGCAGCTCGCGTACTTTTTTTTATAATTTTGTTCTGCGCCTTTGTTTTTGCCTGAATCCGCGTCTCCCCTTTCTCGCTTGTCTTCGAGATTTTTTCTTTTTTCTCTTTCTCGCGCTTCTTCCCTTCTCTCTTTCCTCTCTCGTTGGAGCCAGCCGTGTTCTTCGTGTGACGAGCACCGTGTCACTCAGAGTCGCGGCGAGCGCTTCCTAGAATCTGGAAATAGCGTCGTCTCGTGCAGACAGTCGGGCTGTGGGCGCCGTTTCGCTCCGTCGAGTTGGCTTTTCACCTTCGCGGACACCTCGTGTGTCGACCGCCGTCCGTCGCTCGCCTTCGGGGCTGGAGAAGAAGGGGGGGGGAGGCGAGGAAAGACGTCGCTTCGTTTTCCAGCAGAAAGCAGAGAGAGGCCAAGAAGCTGGGAGCGTGCCTATGTGCTCTCAAACCTCGAGGTTTTCGCCCAGTTATATCGCGACGCGGCCGCCAGCTTTGCTTGCTGCCGCAAGCAGCTACGGTGTTCACCCGAAGCGGTGCTCGACAGGGCTTCGCGATTCCTTGCGACTCTCTTTCTCTCTTTCACCTCCTTCTCCTCTGTTTTCGCTTTTGGACAGCGCTTAATGAGGCAACAACAGCTGGTACGCGAATATAACTACTGATGGCGTATGCCACGGAAGGTGACACCTCTTTGAAGTGCACGTGCACCTGAAACCATCTGGTGCGCATACACAGGCATCGCATCCGTCAAACTGCAACGCTGCAGAGCGCGAGTTACTCAGGTTGAAAGGACGTGGAAGCATCGTCAAGCTGTGAGAAATTGCTCTTTTCACTGATTTCGCGCAGTTTCCGAATGCGATGCAGTGAAGGCTGTGTGACACCCATATGAGGCACTACATAATCTACCACCGCTGTCACACACACACACACGCCTGCGAAAATTTCAGCTGGTTTCAGAAATGTTGCCAGCGGTTAGGATCAGTGCCAGTCCCTGCAAGTATCCCATTGTGTTTCATGGTGCGAGCAACGAAGACAACAAAATGTGTGCTGTTTGTTTGTTCCGTTAAAAATTGCCTACCTCGGCCCCGATGGTGGTGGAGCGTATTTGAGGATCGATGTTCAAGGACGAGCAACCCATTAGCACATGTAATCGGCCCGATATTGCGAATGGATGGTTTCACTCTGGGTCTTTGCTGAACCGGCCTTTGTCTTTGCGGTTCCAATATAGGGCCAACAATGAGCCGTTTTCTTGGGAAAACAAAGGAGGACACTTGCCTTGGGTGCCACTTTGTCGCGACTCTACTGACCTCTCAAGAACTGTGCGTGGATATACACGTGAACAAAGCATCGCGCGTGTGAAGGTAACACGTTGCTTTGTATTTCGCCTTTATGCTGCGCCGGCGTCGCTAGTGCGTGCAGCGAAGGGTAACTTAATACCCTTCTCACCAAAGTTCGCGTATTTAGCTTCTTCTCTCAACTCGTCGTCTTCACACGGGCGGCGAAGGCTGCATAATTTTTCTCGGCCTCGCTTCCGACGTACGCAGTTCTCATGGTACACGAACGTGCTGTCCATCGGTGTATCCGTCCCGTGCATACAAGCTCAGCTCAGCCACGCATATACTATGTATACGCAATCGCGGAGCCATCACAGTGCGAGATCTCTCATTGTCCGCAATTTGGCCGGCCCTTCCGACGCCGCGCCGGCCATTAGCGCGAAGAAGCGAGCAAAGCCCAGGCGCTGACGACAAGAATCAAACGCCAGCGGCGGCGGCGGCGGGAAGCGCCGTCTCATGCGGGACAAATTGTCTCCGACTGCGCGATAAGCACCGAAGCGGCCATCATTCCATCTTGCCTCCTCCTAAAGACCTGCTTTGTTTTTCCGTGCGCGCACACACATACGCACATTCACACAGAGCGACCGGTAGCAGCAGTAGCAGCGCAACAGAAGGAGAACCAACCAACCAACCAGGTGTGTTCTCGCCTAATCCGATCTTGGAGGGCGCGGAGACGAGCAAAAGCGGAGGCCCCGCGAAATAAGGCAGCCGGATTTCCAACGCTGCAGCTCTGTTCGTTCATTCGGCGTCATTGTTTCTTCCTCCCGCGGATAGGCCCTGTACAAAGCTGCTACTCCCAGCGAACGCTAAGGGGCCGAGAAACGAGGCGTCTCTCGGACGAGCGCGATGCGTCGCCGTAGCCATCGGACTGCGAAGTTGTTATGATCTTAATGGCTTGCCCATTAGGCTCCTCCTCCTCACCCTCTTCTTCCTTCTCGGTGGCGGCTCTTCTCAGCAGAGTGCGCGCGTGCTGTCAAGCATGGAAGCAGCTGCGGCCCCACGGAGGTCCGAGAGGGGCTCCCAAAGGAAATTCGGTGCACGCGGCGTGAATTTTCTCACGACCGCGGAGGAAGGGTATACGATTGGCCGCCACCCTCGTCGGCGATGACCCGCGGAAGCGCGGGAGATGGAGCGCGCGGCGTATAGCTCTCGCTTCGTTGCGTTGCGCGGCTCGTATTTATAATAAGCATTCGGGTCAAACACCAGGTCCGCGTGGCGGTGCGGCGTAAAGCGGGGCTCTTACGTCACGGTGGTCGTTGCCAACGCCAAGCGTGCTCCGCAGCCGTGTCGGTTGTTGAGCTCACGAGGTGATAGGATGGTCAAATTGGATTAGCCTAGGCGCGAAACTGCCTTGCACTGTTTGTTTAGAGGAAATAGGCCAAAGGCAACAACTGCTGGCTTGTTATCCCAGCGAGGTTTCGAGGATTTTTTTTTTTTCTTAATGCGACTTGAGAGAACCCTTGGTAAAAAAGAATACGTTTTATCTGTGCGAACATTGCGTATCCAACGCAGTCATTGTACACAGTGGTAGGGAAGAGAGAACGAAGTGTAATGCCTTTTTTCTTGATTGCTTTTTATTTGTGCGAAGTTTCTGTCAAGGAAATGTGCACAGAGCGAACCTGGCGTGGTGTATGTAGTCTAGTAGAATTTTGCACGCTTTTTCGCTCGCCAGAAGGTGCTGTATACCTTTCAAGCTTATCAAATTTGGCGAATTAGCTATTTAGGCTAATCAAATTTGGCGAATTAGATATTCAAGGTAATCAAATTTGCGGAATTAGCTATCATCAGGTTTATTTCGCTAGAATTCACGTTGATTCCTCTATTTTTTTCCGACGCGCGTCGCACTTCGCAGCTTGAACAAGTGTGGACAACTGCAAGCGCGTACTCTTCGAACTGCGCGCAACCGAGCGCGGTGCGCACGATGCGCGTCCAAACAAACTCTCCCTCTCCCACCGCGAATCGGCAATAAATTAAAGCTCCTTTCTTCAGAGCTGCGCCTGGCCAAACACCAAACAGTTCGCACAGCACGACGAGCGAGGGAATCCACGCAGCGACGCCGTCTCTCTCCGGTGTCGGGGACAGCGCGCGGTATAGCGCATCGTTTGTCGTTCCGCCGTCGGTGACAGTTGTGGGCGCTGGGCGTCGCCGCGGTTAACTGAACTGCTCGCGCGAAGCGAAGGAGAAGGGGAGAAAAAAAATCGCCGCCATAACTCAAAACCGCGGGACGCGTCACATAATACCGACAGCGCTTTGCCAGGGAGCTGCACCGTGGGAGGTGCACCGTTTTCCTGGCATGACACATGCACCACATCGCTTGCGCAACTGCTGAGAAAACCGTGTTTTGAGCGTTTCCTCGGCCTCGGGGCTAGCTCCTCGGTTCAGCTTGCGGAGGTGGTGGCTGTGAGACCGTTCGAACGTTTCCTCGAGCTATAACGGCGACGTGCTCCCTCCCGCGCTGCCGTTATCGGACCGCAATTGAGCGAAGCGGTGCCGCAGTTCTTCAAACCTACACCGCCATCGTTTGGTGCGTATTCCGTGCACCATTGCTGTGACAAGGCACGACGTCGCCAATAGACCTACACCGGTTCACGTGACGCCTTCTCTCGAGCAATCTCTTTTCTTTCAGGTCCGAACAGTTGAACACGTCATACAGCTGCTGATTACCACGGTTTGCGAGTGCTACGCGATCATGTGGCCTATAAGGCATTGTTATAAAGGCGGGGTGCTACCTTGGTTTTACTTTTATTTTTGCCATTTTTACCACTGCAAAATACTCAGGGACGCTGTCTCGTTCCGTGGCTTCCGTGCGCACTGCACAGCATTGCCGAGACGCTCGTGCGGGGTGCGCTGTCTCGGAGCTCTGGGGCGAGCGGTCGTCAGGTCTCGGCGAATGTCTCCGGAAGAAGTAACAGCCGGGGGACCCCATTCGGCCGGGGTAATTATACGCTTCCCGATGTCGCGGGCGGAAGCATAAACCGCGGAATCGAACCCAGGGGAGCGATGCTCGCTTCCGCGGACAAAA
The DNA here is from genome assembly GCF_055824585.1 of Amblyomma mixtum. NCBI lineage: Eukaryota > Metazoa > Arthropoda > Arachnida > Ixodida > Ixodidae > Amblyomma > Amblyomma mixtum. Next base: position 270,947,320 of record NC_143013.1, on the reverse strand, counting down.
GGGAACCCCCCGAACCTTCCTCCCGATAGAGGAGCCTTGTCGTATGTATTGGTATCCATCCAAATGTGTATAGCCCATCGCATTAGGCCTCCCTTCAAGGCTATCTATAGCCGTTACTTGCCTTTTCGTCCGTCTTCTTTTCCTTTCTCTGTCGAGCTTGATTTGTGAAGGGGAACCCGCCGCCATTTGCCTGAAGCTTGCACTTGCCGCCATTTGTGGTCGGTGTTGGGACCAAAGGAAACTCGATAATTTTACGTGATGGACAATCCTTGTGCCGAAGCGATGCATGTTAAGGAACAGAAAATTAGAGAGAATGCTTACAACGTTCCTATACAGTGCGAAAGCACGGCATAAGATGTCAGGTGCTGCCACGGGTGCAATTTGTGCGATCCAGGTTGTCTCCGGACAGACAGACAGGCAAACGTTAGACAATTTTACTGGGGTCAGACCCACCGAATTAGTGTTTTCGCACTAAAAATTGCGTCACATCCGTGTAATGCACGTCCAAGAATGGCTGCTTTTGTGCGTGGGAGAGAGGAAAAGAGGCAAGAGTGTACAGAACGATGAAACAAAAAAAAAAAACTGCAGGAAATGCCGGTTTTGTCTAAAACGATTAAAGCGAAAAGGAAGACTTTTTACAAAGCATAGTCCTACATTCGACGAAAAGCAACGAGCTACATATACTTCTGTGCACAACGTCAGACAGGACGCAACATCTAAGATAAATGTTTAATTACAATCAGGCATCTAACTCCAACAGTTAAAAAACTAGTAGCAGTAGTAGTTGTGGTTTATTTTTAAAAAATAATAATAGAAGGAAGGAAAAGATTTTTGCTAGCCCCGGCATCTGCCACCGCTACGGGAAGCGCCTCAGCCGGGATAGCGGTAATAGAGGGATAACAGGCAGCCTGGAGAAATGAAATGAAAGAGGTGAGGGGACAGGCAGAAAGGATGGTTGGGTGGGAGAGAGAGGTACAATATACAAGTAATCTACTTACATTATAACATATATACAGCCCGGGAGCGTGGGATGTCTATAATCAAAGCGGCTAAAGGTTAGAATTTCGCTAGCCAGCTTGTTAGTTAACTTTATTCACCCGTTTCTTGACATCCTCCGCCTTCGGTGTTATTCTACTATGCCCAAAGGCGAGCTGCATATGCCAAAAAGCCTGTTGTTAAATTTTACTGGCATGCTTATTCGGCAAAAAACGCTGGCATCCTCAAATACAAGTCTACTGTGGTTAAGTGGGGCGCTATTTAAAACTAGTTCCTCGCCCCGCGTGAAACCCCTGAGCCGCGTCGTGAGAAGTGGAAAGGGGTAGATAGAAACGAGTGCGAGGTGCATCGAACACGTGTGTTCACACCACGCTAATACATACGTATGATCCACGTGGGTGGACGAGAGACCCACGCACGCAGACCCCCCTATAGAAAAAAAAGTTCGCTCCCAGTGTGCCTCCTATGAGGGCGCTTATCTAGAGGTCCCTGGTTCGATCCCGGGTTTCGGAACCAAATATGTTGAGTATGGGCCGCGGGCACGAACCCAAAGACTGAACTCCTGGACGCTTAGAAGGGACTTTAATGAGTGCATCCTAAACCACGATGAAGACCAGGATGTCCCCTTGAACTAACTGCCAGCGATCTTCCTCTTCTTCGCTGGCTGGGCAGTGAAGACAGTGAATAAGATTCAACATATATTAAACCAAAATATCTCTCATGCGCTTATCTTCCAGTCTGCAAATAGTCGAACTTTACCCTTAGCTCTCCACTGAGGCGTGCTTACCGTGTGTGTACGGTTCTGGTGGCTTATAAATCCATCGACTTCCAGAAGCTGCTCTCCTCGACGGCAACGCTCTCCCTTCCGCATATCAGCGCTCGCTCCGTGACAAGTGCTCCTGCGCGCTGCGGCTCGAGCTCTATCCAGCTGGCGTTCTGCCCCGACACGCGGAACGGTACGCTCGTGCGTTTCCATACGAGCGCAAGGTCGCTGCTTTGCATGCCCAGACGTCCACGGTGCGGACCGTTCAGAACACGCTGTCGCACGGAATTGGCAAAGGTCCCACGTGGTATCTCTGTTATTTCAATTTTACTTCAATTTCTGACACCTCTGAGTTTCTCATGGGCGCCTCTCTTTGCTTGAACGACGTGACGGCGATTAATCACTTTTCTACGGCCTGTCTTTACTTCGAAGTCACGTTTGGTCGCATCCAATTTTACCTGTCATCCTGTTTAGAGTTGCAGTTATTGCCTCGTCTTGGCCTCCACGCTAGAAGTGTCTGGTTAACGCGCTAACGCAAGTGCACCCTATTAATTCGAAAGCATTATATTGGTCAAATGTATAGAGAAAGCTGTATAGCTTTCCTTTGTAGCCGTATGGCTGCGCTCGGGTGGATGTCAATGAGTAACTACTCCCTTATTACAAATCTACTCCACCTTGGGGGATTCCCCTAAACATTTGACCAACACAGTTCCCACTTCGTGTTATTGATCAATTCGCTCTCGTCCTACCATAAGCTTGCCGTCCTGGTTAGCTCAATTGGTAGAGCGACTGCTCCGGTGTAGCGGTGGTCCTGGGTTCGAACCCGGGACCAGGACGAATTTTTCTTTAACTACGAAGTTTCTGAGAAAGCTGTATAGCTTTCCTTTGTAGCCGTATGGCTGCGCTCGGGTGGATGCCAATGAGTAATTACTCCCTTATTAGAAAGCATTATATATGTCTCATCGGCAAAGAAACCCGCTGTCGGCGTTCACCGGCAGTAGTGGTCCCGAAAATCCCAGATGACATCACCCTGGTATCAATTTTTTTTTTTTTTTCCGAAGGAGTGGGGAATTGAACCCAATGCTTTCAGATAGCGAGGCGAGCACATATACCCACAGGACACAAACTGCCTTTCTTTTACATGTTATTCATGTTATGTATGAACTATTTTGAAAATGGCACCAAAGTCATCTCAAAAAATGGCTGAGCAACATAACATTAGACGCGAGGCAAGGCTGACCACGCTCCAATAAGGAGAGTCACTCCAGTTTACAGTCTTTCTGCTCATATACTTCTTTCACATGAGCAGTCATTTGGCAGAAATGAGATTTCGTCGAAACAACTGATTCCCAGTGCCGGTCCATCACTCTAGTACTCGATAAGCTGTTTAGTCCAATCAAGAAAAACGTGTTAAGAGGTTTATCAACACATTGCACTCCGGTAAGGTACCGCATGGTATGAGAAGTGAAACAAATTTGTTTTTTCAAGGTTGATTGCACGACATACCAGAACAGAATTGCGTCCTTAAAATGATGAAGCAATGTCCAATTGTTTCAAGAACATCAGAGAAGCGGCAGTTTACTGAATTCACACAAAAAAAGCCCCTTTTCTGAAGCCAAATCTTCACGGGCAATGTTATCGTATATAGCTTCTAGAAAATTAAGCAAACAAGGGAAGGAGATGAGGGGCTCGTTACAAATATGGGTGGCGCTGATGAACACTCTCAAGGTTAGGTTACTTGTAAACATAAATACCCCCGAAAGCAGAAGAATTGACAGCCGTCGCCGTAGCTCAGAGGTAGAGCACCGGACGCGTAATTCGGAGGTCGTGGGTTCGGATCCCACCGGCGGCAGGTGGTTGTTTTTTCTTCTGCTTTTCTAATCAGTTATCTTTAAACGATAACATATGCAGTAACATTCTAAATTGATCAACACCACAAAATAAATAACTTAAAAAAAAATCCCCTGTGCCCCTTGGTTTCTGTGGCTGTTGGCTTCTGTCATAGCTTCTAGAAGAAAGTTTTAGTGCACGATGGAAGTAACATTTCTCGCATCCGCGTAAGTACATCATGTCCCGGCAATCCAAAGTACATTGAGTGGTAAACAGGAGGAGGGAAAAGCATCGAAATCAAATCTTTGTACAAACGTTTTCGCGACACTGAAAATAAGAACTGTGCTGAAAAACGGACTGCCAGGGAACGCACAGCAAGATATATCTCGTGCATAAACCTCCATAAACAAGGACGGTAAGAGAAGTTCAAGGACGCAATCAGTGCGGGAGAAGCACTAACTAAATTTGTCTGCCAAAACTCTCGATGAGTTAGGGAGGAGGTGTCGCTAAAAAAACATAAAGCGGGCAACGAACTACCGCACATAAAGATGGACTAAACTTAGCCCATCCGCGCTGACAGGTCGGAAAAGAAAATCACGTCGCATGTGTTCGCTGGAATAACTCCAAACAAAACTTGCAAAAATTCTGAGGAAGCGGTGGATAGAAATCTTGGCACAGCGAATAATCTACAAAACATAATAAATTCTTGTTTCTAGAAACAAGTTGCAGGCCTTGCCGAATATTGACAGACCGTGTCGCACAAATGTCTGACCATAGGCGCCGTACAGCCGGTACACAATATTTCCAATAGATTTTACTGTGCCTGTACGCGCTTAATGGGACGCCAAGGTACTAGGGTGCCACACACATCCCTACCTCGCCAGCATATTCAGCTGGTGTAGATCCCCACAGTCCACACCTCAGACCGCAACTCTTGAGGCCAAACGGCTCAGTTAAGCGAACAACTTCATCCACGCTAGGCTTTTCTGCACCGAAAGAATGTCAGATCACCTGCATAAGCAAACACTTTGAGCTCATTGTCTGGAATACGGAAACATCTAATGGCGCTACTTTGCAGAATGCTCATGCATTGTAGATCTGAGTAGAGTACGAACAGAAATGGCAATAATCGACACCGTTGTTTGACGCACGAAGATAGACACGAGTTGTGAACGAGAACCATTCACAATCAAGCGGGTGGAGCAATTACTGTAGCAAAGACGTACTCCCTCGTAGAGGACCAACATTGACACGTTCTAAAAGTGAGAACGGAAAATTGAGCTGGACACGATCAAAGGCCTTCGCAAAATGAATTTGATACATCGCCAGTTGTTCGTGAGAATTGCTGCAAAACTGTAGCACTGTTCGGGCAATATGTAGGTTAGTTTGAATGGAACGGCCTCTCAAACAACATGACTGATGAGGTCGAATGACAGTCGACATTACAAACTGTCGGCCACAAAACCGCCTTGTTTCTTCGCGAACAAATGTGAACCTATAGTCCACGCGTTGCCTTACACACACAGTCCAGACAACCTCCGGTCTCCCGTACTGGTGGCGTTCAGCGCTCAGTCGCGGCGGCCCCGAAGGGCCTCACCGTCTACCGGCCGTCGCTGCACCCGCGCGCGACCCTAAGTACACACTATCGCAGGACAGAGACGAATCGGCGCGATGCAGGGCTCGCCTCGGCGGCGTACAGCATCAACCGCGGCGCGCGTTACGGTTGTCACACGACGAGCGACGCTGCGTCCCCCCCCTCCCCAGTCGCATGACCGCGACTTCGCCGTAGAAAGGGGAAGGAGGAGGGGTCACTCCCCTTCACCCGAAGGCCTCGCCAGATCTTCGGGCACGGCGTTCGAACCGCGTATTTTTAGTGCCGCCCACGGTGATGAACGAGCCCCGGACTCGACAGGGATCGCGGCTCCTATCTGCCCAGCTTCGCGGTGCGTGCGAGCAATGAGTCGAAACCGCGAGCGGCTCCTCTCTTCCCTCTTCTTTTCTTTTTTTTTTCTCCTCTCTTCTATCTTCCTTCCGCTTCCCGCGCGCATGGGAACGCGAAGCGCTCGACGCGTTGCGGATGGGTTTGCTCCGTGGGCGGCGGAGGAGCGTCGGAATCCTTTTGTCGGCTGTCCGCTCCCTGGCCGCAGTGTTTTAACACTTTTTTTTTTCGAGACTCACACGCGCGCTCGTAGCTCCGCGGGCGCAGAAGACGCTGTCGGTGCCTGCCTGCGCGGGGTGAACGATCTCTCGGTGACGACGGGCACCCAGGGCGACACGTGCGTGCTTAACGCTGCCTCCGAGCGCGATGGGCGAAGACGATGGCGCAGCGAAAGGGGCCCTCCCTACACGTGCGCGATATGTAATGGAAGGTGACGACCGGAGGGAAATGCGGCCCGCGGATGAAGCGGGGCGCTGGTTGGGAGCTCCGGAAGCAGAGTATACGGGAGACGGCTTATTGGCGTTTTTTTTTTTTGTTGTTGTTGCTGCAGTTTCCATCGCCAGTGTTGCGCACTGGCGTAGTATACTCGTCCGGTCTCCATCTTGTGTGTTCCATCCGTCGATTAGCCCTCGGCCCTCAGCACGTCATGGATTGCGGAGCAACTGGTCAAAGCGGTGTTCGGATGCAGCGGAGGGTGCTAAGAGTCACCGCAGATTTAGACAGGCCATCAATAGAAAGGGGGTACGGCAACGTTAAACGCAAGAACCTTATTCAATGAGGCTAGCATCTATCGCTATTCGAATGGAAGGGAAAAGGGGGGGAATTACGCGTAGTTATGAAATTACGAAATAACGTGGTCACGATCGTCGCAACACAGCCTTAATGGAGATCACTGGGACAGGCCTCTGTCCTGTTGTATATGTATTCTGGCTGCCGATGATGATACTTTTATCCAGAGGTTCAAAATATAGCACCTATCCCCCGATTGTGATGACTCCAGCGCCCATTGTCACTGCGGTGGTGTGGTCCTAGTCAGATCCAGCGCCTGCTTTTATGGCTCACATGAGCGCCGTGACTTAAGACGAGATCGGCGGTCGTTTCTGAGCTCATTCAATGGCTCGCTTACAGGGACTCGATGCGACAGAGCCTAGTCTGAAGTCGGGCTGACGCAGCTTGACCCCACCGGGTTTGTATGCGCGCGTTAGTAGCTTCTGCTGCTTTTTGTGTCTGATGCTTTTTGAGCATTGCGTAAGCGTGTCTATTTGTTTTTGCTTTTGTCATTTTATTTTTTTACACACTTGGATATTACATGCCCTCAAATGCATATTTGTTTGTAATTGGTCTCACTCCAGGGATTCCCTATGGCGGCAGTGTCTGCCGTTTTTTTAGGAATGTAATAATGAATAATAGTGAATAAAATCGACGGAAACCCGGCACAATCCAGCTTACTGTGCATCCCGCCAAGTAGGTCGACTGTGCCCGACTCAACGCTCTCCTTTACTCGACGCTCTAGCGTTTGCATGAACCCGTCTATCCGATTTGGCCTATATAGTTTTGTCAGGTTGCAGCAGCGCGAACGTTGCATGGCGAGTTTTGAAACCTAACCGCTCCTTGACGGGCGGAGGACTGAGCTCTTGGTTTGGTTGCTGATTCCAAGTGAAAAACTGTTGTGTATTCTGAGAACAGAGATGAGGGAGGCACACATTTATGGTGCTTTCCGCAACATCCATTCTACGCAGTACCCCAATTAGACGGACTGCTAAGTCGCTCTGTGCCCTGACATCCTCCCTGCTCCTTCTCGGGTGCGCCAAGCGTCAGAATCCTGAGTTGAACAGCTATACATGTCGATGTCAAGCTGACCATTGCCCGACAAGAGCCGTGCGCAGCAGTTCTGGCAGACGTCCTTGGTAGCACCCGGGACTCAGTCAAACTGTCCCCGCGGGCAGAAACACCATTCCGTGTTTTGGAGCATGGACGTATGCTAGCTTGTGCATTCATTAGCCACGAACTGCGCGAAAACGGGACACGACTACGCTGCCAGTGGCAGAAAGCTGATAAATGTCTGCAGAGTTCATTCTGTCCGGAGACAAGAAGACGATGCGAGAAGCGTGTACGTAAAAGTGAAGGAAACAAGGAGGCTTGCTGGAAAAAAAAAATAATAATGGGAAAACAAGGTGAGAGTTGAACTCACAGTAGCGCACCCGCGATTGAGTACATTTTCGCCCGCCGTAGATTCCAATGACTTGGTGCATTCGCACGAGTGGTTTATGCAGAGACAGCATTTTCACGTTTTCCAGCTACTGACAAATAGGGTCCAAGATACCGAACAAAAACTGAAGCACGGACTTCAACATCTATGCCGACTCCAGCAAAGCCATTCGGAATATGCAGCGCAGACTACTGGAACGCCACCTGCACGAAATGCTAAAGATATCCTGTAACCACAACCCGAGCATTAAAGTCACTCTGTGCTGAGTTCGATCGTCAACTGGCTTGCGCATTATCTGGGCGGCCTCGATCCCCTGGACAAATCCAAAGTCAATGGGAGACGCTGTGACGTATGAAGAGACAGCATCCGAACGCGACATCATATAGAACACTGCGCAGGCTTACACCAACCCCCACCCGTCAGTGAGCACGAAACAAGCATATGTCCCAATGTTCTGCAACTTCAGATGGCGTGATGCATCTGACTGTCAAAACAAGTCGGAGATAAGGACGTATACAGAAGACATTCTATACTCATGTAATTCTGCTCTTACATCCGCTCATTTCCCTCCCCTCCCCCCAAGGGCGTCCGCAGAATTTTTTGCAGGGGGGGGGGGGGCCCATTGGTTGTTGGCGCCGGAGGGGGGGGGGGGGGGGGGGGGGCATGTTCGTAGCAAAAAGGCACTATTTGCGGTATGAATTTATTTATTTATATATAAATAAAAAATAAGTGAAATACACACATGAAATAAAAATTACAAACAGCAAATTAAAGTGTGGCTAGGAGAGATACATTGCAGTTTATCAACGAAGAAACAATTAAAATTAATAAAAAATCCAAAAATATACTGTCACTTCGTGGAGAAGAGTGCTCAGTATTGCTGCATACGGGTTCTCGACTCACCCGGATTGATGATCAGCACACAGCACAATATGGTCACAAACACGCAACTACAGTCACTCAGTCAGTCTTCCTTGAACAGCAACTGTAGACTGCACGGATTTTTCTGGGCGAATTGCGTGATTACACGGGTGATAAATTTATTTCTGTGCTTCATTACACGCTCTCGGTGCACACTCGTCACACACATTGATTGGAAAAACGGTTGAACTCGTACGTTGAAAACAAAAGATGTCTATACATACAACGAAAACTTATTTACAAGATAAATGCACGCTCGCAGCTTCATACACCTCGCTCCATCTTGCTCGCGCATCCGCACAGTCGAGCAACCGCACGCACACTGCTCGCCGCTCGTAGTTTTCTCGTCCACTGTCTTGGTTGTTCTCAGATTCGTTGACAAACGGCCACTAAAAACACCGAAGCACAAATACAGAGGCGCGCACACGTGCAAGGGCTTACTTCCGTGCGACTTCCAAGGGGAAGGGACACTCGCCACTCCGGTAGGAAAATTTGTTTTGTGTGTTTTTATGGGGTTCAGAGCCCCAAAACTACTCAGGTTATGAGGAACGGAGTAGTACAGAGCTCCGGATAATGTCGACCACCTGGGTCTCTTTACCGGGCACTGACCTCGCACAGTACACGGGCGCTGTTGTCATTTGAGGCCCAGCCAGAGGTGACAGGCGAGCCAGGCAGGCGCCATCGGGCTGCGTTGACCAAGGGACGCTGGTGTGGGGGCGCCTCTGGAGACTGCGTCGCCGTGAACAAAAGATGCTAATCTCCTTTGCCGAAGATTCTGATAGCGGCGCTTCTACCGCACTGCGCTCTCCCGTGGATCGGAGGCACAGCGAGCGGCGGCGGCGCCAACTGATCGCCCGCTTGCCCATGAGCAGCCCGACAAAGCGGGGGTGGACACGGCTGATTTGTCTTTCCCTCCTGAAGAATTCATCGGTGGCCGGCATAACGAAGGCGAAAACAAGATGCACTGTGCACTGTCTGCCTCCGTGTCGCTATCTGTCTAGAGATCAAAGAAACAGGCACCCATTTCAAGACGGCTTGAAACACATGCTCGCCGGTGCCGCTGTATGTCTGCAACAGGTCGGCCTTCAACAGAGCAAACGATGGCGTGGTTTGAAAACGGCATAAAGACGCGTGCCCGGACGCGGCATTTCGCAGATGTGACCCAAAGCGTGGAAGCGGGGCTGCTTTTACCCTTTTGGCTGAGTCCACCACGGCCCCTGGCGTGCGGCCATCACTCACGGTTCGAGGGAGTGATTTTCCAGGGGGGTGCAGCCGCCCCCCCTTGCCCCCCCCCTCCGGACGCCCATGCCTCCCCCTGCGTCCGGGAAAGCTTGACTTGACCAGGGCTCGACGTAAGACCAACGGGCTTCAGCGGTGCAAGCTCTCGTTTTCAATGGGCTTTAGTACTATAGCCTTGAATACATTTTTTTCCTATTCACCTCAAACAAAAGAGTACAACCCGCTGAAGGTTTGGACACCAGGCACGTTTTCTCTACGCAGAAGAACATCAACCAATGCACGATGAAAACTATCAGCTTTGACCGGTACGCATAACCACATTTTTAGCCCTTCTCTACGGCATCCCTCATAGCCTGAGTTGCTTTGGGACGTTAAACCCCAATAAACCAACATTTTTGCCTTTAGTTATCTGGTGCCAGGGCAACAGCAAGCTATATTTTGTTGTTCTTCTAACCAGATACTTAACGAAAGTGTTTATGACGCACTTAACAATACCAAAAGAAATCGCTGCGCAGGACTTGTAATTTATGGCAGCCTAGAGCATATGTAGCCGCCCCCCCACCCCCTCCAAAAAAAACATAAGTACTCAAGCTCAGAACACTTGCTTGTCTTGCTCAATCTTGCACCACCCCTTGGCTGAAACAAAGCGTCGACATTCAGGTCGTGTCTTTTCCGATTGCGAAAGCAGTCTTCAACTCTTCGCCGAAGAGTGCGATACGCCACTTTGCCTTTCGGTAAAACTGTCTCTTTCACCACCCTTCGTCACCTTGCTCTGTGGACCATCCTTCGCGAAGGTTCTATATTTTTTTGTAATGCTGAAAGTGAGTGAGTTGCTCGAACAAAGCGTCCCGAGTGTGTGTTGGTCTCCCTAGAGAAACAACCCGATCGTTGCGACACTTGGCGCCGATACACCCCAGCAAAACAACACGCGACGGACGAGGCCTTGTGCAACGCTGTGTCCGGACGCCACCTCGACGCCCGCGCAGTGACGCGCGCTTTGCTGTCGGCCGCGCGTTGCCGCTCTGATTGGCCGCGGCGCTCTCTGCCGGGCGGACGCCCATTATATTCCGACCGGAGCAACAGAGCAGCCGCCGGTGCTGGATCCATACAGCGCCGAGGTGAGGTGCCAATTTTACCTCGGGAACATTTACACCGGGCGCGCACAGCGGACCACGGGGCGTTCCATCTTGCGCTCTTCTGTCTCGCCCCTCTCAATGCCGTTTCCCGAATTAACCCGCGCCGAGCGCGAGAGGGCGACGATTAGAAAGCCGCCGGAACACACACGCTGCTTGCGCGCCGCCACGCGCTCTCTAATAACGTGCAGCGTCGTGGGCGCTGGGGACGAACACCTGGGCACAAGCACCTGCTGGTGCAGCTGTGAATCTCCGTCCAGTCCGTAAGATGGAAGAGCGTTACCTCATGGGTTCACGCGGGAAATGTTCTCTACTTGTGATCCTACTCAAGGATCATGCACGGAAGCACTGCGTTTGTTTCTGGGTTCGGCTTCGCCCACACTAGTTCGGTTCTCCCCGGCGCTGCACGTAAGTAGGGCGAACCGCGCGTCTATAGGTGCTCGGGGGCGGCTTTTTTGGAAGCTTGCATTCGCCCGCGCGATATTCTGCTGATGGGGCAGCCAGCGGCGGCCGGAAGCGCACAAAAACCTCCGCGGCCCGCAGCGCTGCTCTTCTCCTAGCGGCGCGCGGTTTATTTTTGAATGGCGCGGTCCTCTCGGCGCCGCGGCGCGAGCTGATGCGCGACGGAATGTTGTCATTAATGTATCGCCGCCCGCCGGCAGCGAGGGAGAGGGGGCTCGATCGGGACCGGAACGTGGAAGAGAAAGAGAAGAAGCCCCGAGGAACGGGCCAAAATGTCGACCTCCGGGTTTTTCCTCCGCCGTCGCTTTGAAACCGCGCGGGTTTGAAAATAACCACTCGGCTCGCGCGTCGCGCCTGCCACGGCGCGATGTCGAGCCATTAACAATCCCTTGCCCGCCGTTGGAGGGTCGCGGGTTTCAGGCTACGGCTTTCTTCTCCTCGCGAGCATCGACAGCTCCGCTCCGCGGGGTCCCCTCGGTTCGGCACGTGTGCACCTGGCAGGACTGTCTGTTTGCGCTGCCGCCGTTTCTCTCCGAGGGAGGGCGCCCCGCTTGCCTAATGTCCCGTGCGGACGAAACAAATCGCCGAGTATGATGTCATCCATCGCTCACCGTGCCCTGTGAGCACGGTATACATGGCTCCTTGGTTTTTAAATGTCGAGTGTCGTGTTCTCGTAGAGCGAACGGGGGCGTTCACCTCCATAGGCAGAACGCACCATGAAAGGTTTGTCTAAAGGGAAGCTGAAGCATTTTTCTCTTTTTTTTTTTTTTTGCTGCAACAGCACTGTTAGTGTACCCATCTCGTGAATCTGATGTCTGCTGAAGTGAAGCCTCTACCTTCCTGAAGCTAGAAGGCTGGCATCTGCCCACTGCCACCTTCACCCACCTACACTCTCCAGAAAAATTCTGTCGCGTGTGTGGATCCTACACGTAGAGTAAAAGCACCAAACTAATAGTCGTAGGTAAATCCAACTGCTTGAGCTGAATTTTTACATTAGATGTCTGATCGTCCCGTAATTTTAAATTTTTTTAGTTAGAATTTGACGAGATTCAAAGACTCGAATTCATGAAGCTTGTAGGTAAAGCGTGCGAAGTTTTTTGGGGGGCTAACGTTTAAAATGGTGGCGTGATCGCCGACTAAAGCAGCGGTGACGTACAGTCTTCTCCCCACAGCATCTGAGACGTGCAGAGAAGCTCGAGGAAGACTGTATTGTTGGTTTGTAGGGGTGTAGGAATATTCGAAAATTTCTAGTAGCGAATCGCCAATCCTCCTATTCGATTGCAGTTCCGCCTCCTTAATATGACCCCAGTCAATACGAATGCATCGAGCGTATTGCGGTTCATGAAATATTGTAGCGTTTTCATATACACGGCGACGAGAACAAAATCTCTAGTTCCCCAAACAGATATTTTCGTTCTTTTATTTTCAATGCTGCGAACCAGCGAAAACCAGTGCAAAAGTGTAAATGCCACAATGATGGCTTTCTTTTGAAGTTTCGTATTTTCCAGTGCCATGGTGCCCGGTGGACGCGTCTTACCGTTTTCATATTGAACGAGTAGCCACTAAGCATGCTCTTTCTGCAGCTTATGTTGCGTTCAAAACCTCCTTCAGCACCTGCCCGCCAACTTTTTACATATATTCACTACCTGTTTTAGCTGTTTGTTCATGGGTTTGTGGGGGTTTAACGTCCCAAAGGGACTCAGACTATGAGGGACGCCGTAGTTGAGGGCTCCGGAAATTCCGACCACCTGGGGTTCTTTAACGTGCGCTGACATCGCACAGTACACGGGGCTCTAGAGTTTCGCCTCCATCAAAATTCGACCCCTGCAGCCGGGATCGAACCCGCGTCTTTCGGCTCAGCAGCCGGGCGCCATAACCACTGAGCCACCGCGGCGGCACTAGCTGTTTGTGGTATGCGAGGAGTCGTGATAGGAGATATGTCATCATGACATGAGACGGCATCACGCGTCATAGATCGCTAGGCGCTTTAAACTGAATCACATTATTTTAAAAAAATTCTCTGCCTCTCCCGTAAACGAGAGTAGAGTAAGCATGAAATGTTTACGGGCCTAATGTCATCTCGGTGGACACCCGAACCGCACCGTAAAGGAAGGGAGGAATGCCACCACCCGTTCGGCGCGATGCCTTGCCCTTTGAACGCAGCGCTTCTCCCCCGGATCACGTATGACAACGAAGTGTAACGTGGCATTTATGTGCTTTTTGCACGCGTTATTAGAAATCGGAAATTATAATTCCGTGCATTATCAAACCCACAGCTCCACTGATATCTTGATAAACATTGAGAAGGCACTGGCAGCAGTTATTTTTTGTCTCGTTTGGAGACCAACCGGCGCTTGCATGCCGGTCGCGTAGGAGGGCTTAGAGAGTGTCGTTAAATCTCGCTAAGTCTCGTACGGTGCCCGGATGTTCTCGTTTCAGACTGGAATTCAGTGCCCGGATGAGTGGATTTCAGTGCCCGGATGAGTGCATTTCAGTGCCCGGATGATGGCTCTAGGTCTCGGCGTGACGTCACCACACTGCCGACAACGGGATAAAAGCATTTCATGCTTAATAACTGCTACTAGGATAACACAATTGGAAATCCCAGATTTCGTCTAATTGCCACTTTGTTGCCCACTGCTATGCACAAAAGCAGACATCAAATCACGACCACCTTTTGTTGTGAATAGCGTTTTGATGCGATAGCGTTAAGGTGTTCGCGTTGCAGAAAATTCAGCGCCGTCGCTGACCGTGAGCGAAAAATCCACGAAACATCCCCAGAGATGCAACCTAGGAGGCAGGTGGGCCACCTAGGTCACGTGACCTTGTGACGTAATCACAACTGCCAACCGTGGCAGTTGTATCAATGGTTGATCGCGAGAGGATTCTCGGCAAGAGCAACCTGGCTCTCACAAGCCTCACTGGTGGCAACACCTGCCATTGCAGGGCAGTGGCGCATCCCCTAAACGCTGAGCCACTGCCCTGGTAAAAGCAGGAAACGAACAGCCGAATACACCTCACACATGAAGCCCCACGAACACGGTCGATCGGAAACATTGGAAGACGCAAATGGGGTTCGTTAAAACATGAACTAAATTGACTTGCAAGAATGCACGCACTATTGAGTGTGTCATCATCATAATCATCAGCCTGACTACGCCCACTGCAGGGCAAAGGCCTCTCGCACGCATCATTTGGTGTGTCATCATCATCATCAGCCTAACTACGCCCACTGCAGGGTAAAGGCCTCTCCCATGTCTCCCATGATAGTGTCACGGAAAAACATGAAACGTGAAACTATCTGCCGGAGATACAGGTGGGCTAAACCAAGACCACCAGCACTTACAGGCCGGTAAATGTTATCACGCTTCATAGATTCACAAGACGAATCTCACACAAAAGCGGCGAAAACCCTGTGAAAACGCTACGTTTAGAGTCTTGTGCAATGAATAATTTGGAGTACGTAATAAACTTTAGTGGCGAGAAACAGATTGCATGCGGTCGCCCTGCCATAAATCGAGATACATGCATGGGGTACAAAAGTCTGAGCATAGCACTGAATATCTGACGCGCGGTGTTTCCATTAACGGGCACTATGCTTATAGGCACTCGAAGGGACGCCAAGGTACTTGGGCGGCCTACGTGTCCATTGCATACCAGCATATTCAGCAGGTGTCAATCTCCACATTCCAAACCAGAGACCGCAACTCTCGCCTCCTGTTAAACTGATACAAATTCTCGCGGTGTGCATTGTACATCAACTAAAATCGCTATCAAACTAATATTCGCGCTTTGAGATATGTGGCGGTCGTGACAGAGAGATGTGCGCTACATGCCCTGGCGTGGATAACGTTGTGGCAGAAACACGGCACTATAAAGCAGTACACGTTGGCGTTGACATCATTCCTGCGGAAACGCGGCACTGTAGCATGGGCCGCCTGCGTACATTGGATAAATTAACAATGATGATGAAAAAGATGAAGACGCTCATAACTGGCACCCTGGGTCAGAGGATGGACACCTCAATCGCACTCTCAGGTACGTAGTGGTGGTGTCCACCAGCGAAAAACTGCTTTCGCACAGTACTTCGCGCTTAGCAGTGCTAAACCGCCAGTCATTTTATTCTGTATTAAGCATCGGAAATTGGCCACGCGTTGACCCCTTCAAGACATGCTATCACCGCTTTGATCATTCGAACTTCGAACTCGCTAGTTTTCCTTAAAAAACTTGTTACGCAACATACTGGGTCGCTTACAGAAAACGTGAGAAAACTGTGACATTGGCGTGGCATCAACTATGTGCCATTCTGTGCTCATAAGCTGTGCTTAGCGTCGAGCATGGTAGACGCATGATGTCAGCTACGATATAGTCGTGGGAAACGAAACCAGTTCCGGCACAACGCTCTCAGCATTGTTCGTCGCTATCTGCTATAGTCGGTGCCAATTTTTCAATTTGGCTACCGTTTAGACCACACCAATGCTTTCGTCTGATGTAAGGCTTTATCTTACCTTCCCTTATCTCCCTCAGGCAATGCTCCGACTTTCGCCTGGCAACTAAATCCGGCACTGCGCGGATCGCTGATCCCAAGGAGTCACTTTGCGCTGGCCCTCAAAAGAAAAGAGCCAGTCTGTACTACTCTACGCGCATCGGGCTGAATCAAGCCCAAGTTCATGCTGTCTCCGAGTGAGGAGAGGGTTGCTCCGAGGTTCGCACGCGAGGCATGTGTATATCAGCGTATTTATACCCGAGCCATCCGATGGAGGCGAGGCGAGACCTCTGGCGTTTCCCCACAGCTGCCGCTGCGTCCGTGGCTTGATTCCAAGTTGCCTCGTCATGCGCTCTGAGAACCGCAAATTGACTGTCTCGGTCTCCCTCCCCTCTTTCTTTCACCCTTCGCCGTCGCTGCATTGCGTCCGACGAAACTTCAGGGCGAGGAGCGGGGGGAAGGAGAGGATATCTTCGAGCACTGCGTCACACTTCCACTAACTCCCCCCTTATAACCTCCTCGGCGCTTCGTGTTACACGGCCCCAAAGGACGAGGGGAGAACGGCGGGGAGGGAGGGGGGGGGGGGGGGGGGGGGGCGGAACGGACGGGGAGGGGGGTCCTAGCTGAGCACACCCGTAATTAGAAGGCTGAAATCAATCAATCACGCGAGCCTTGATCTCCCCCGGAGGCCCGCCGCCGCTGGCGCTCGCTCTCGCTCGGATTATTTTTAAGAGCCTCCGAGCCGTCGTCAAAGACCGTCTGTCTGCTGCTGCTGCTGCCGCCGCTGCGGCCCGTTCTCTTTTATTTTGGCTGCGCCCGTTATTATTCCTATTCGCTCTTGCGACAAGGCCTGCAGCATGCGCCGTTGCTCAATACGGCGCGTGGAACTCTCCGCGAGAGGCAGACATGTCGCGGTTGTCTTTGCCGACGCCGCCGATGTATCCGGTGACTCGGAATACGTGCCTTGTACAGGACCGTGTGCACCACTTGTGTGTAGTTCGGCCGAGGCAGCCCTCTTCATCGGGATAGCGGCAAATACTCTGAGGATATGTTCCAAGCCAGAAATGACTCAAAGGAGCAGAATGATGTGAAGACCAAACCAAATTACTCCACCTGGGAATGTAATTTCAAAAGGGTGTCACCCACTGAAGCTAGTCTTCTCACGGACCAGCCATTCCTTTGAGGACTCGTTGCTACCGTTAGTCTCGTTTTACAAAAAAACAAAAAAAAAAAAACAAAGTGGCTTTTCAGGAAAAAAAATGGGCCTCCAACTGTCTCACTTTTCGGTGGACACCTGAACCGTGCCGTAAGGGAAGGGAAGAAGGTGGGAGTGAAAGAAGTAAGAGAGAAATAGGTGCCGTAGTGCAACTTGTCCTCACTCAGAGTGCAGAGAGCAGGAGGTCTTGAAAAAAGCAAAGGCACAGTAACTGTCTCTCTCTGCGGGTGGACACTTGATCCGCGCCGTTTGGGAAGAGACGGATGAGTGGACAGAGATGAGACTTCACTGAGGACAGTGTTTAAAGGGGGTAACAGTGCAGTCACATTCGGGACTGACAGAAAAAGCGCTGCAGTTCTTTTAACTAACGCGCTCATGACGTCAAACGAGCGGTAGGTTCCCATGTCGACCGGTGCGCATTCGCTGGGGGAGCGCAGGGCGAAAGCGATCGGGTCTCCGGGTCCGCTCGACCGCGCAAGTGTCTGAACTCCTTGAGAGAGCAACGCCGAGGCGGGTTTCGAGGAGGAGGAGGTGGAAGAAGCGGCGGAAGCGGCCCGGTGAAACCCCGATCCGTCTTTCCGTTAAAAACGGAATACGCGACCGAGCAGTCATCCGTCTGTCTCCGAGCCGCTCCTCTCCGCGGGCCCCGGGTTTGAGTGAAACGCCTTTCTCCCTTCGCCACCGTGCCTTGGCCTCCGCGGCAGCTCGCGCGGTACCTTGTGCGCGTTTTAATGGCTAGCGCGTTCCTTTCTTTTTTTCCCTTGCGTTCTTGAACGAAAATATTTACTCTTTCCGTGTGTTGGCGCTGCGGTCTCCTTGCCGCGTGCCCTCATAAATCATCGCTGCCTGCAGAAACGTCGAGAACTCGTTTCTTCTTATCCAATCAAGCAGTTGAATGGGAGCGCGCCTGCGCGCCTTGCTTTCTATAGTTTTTTTTTTTTGCGTAATGCTGTGTGCGCGTGCATGCATAAAGAACGAACGCCAGGTAAACTGGAGAGAGAGATGAAACGGGGGTAGGCTCAAATAACAATTGATGGCAATCATGCACAGTGCCACTCGTCTCGTGCTGTCGAAAACAGTTAAATAAAAGATATCGCAGTTGTAGACCCTCTGATGTTGCTGTGTTTATTGAAAACACCGTTTAGTTAAAGTAACACAGTCGAAGATCACCTTCAGCAGTATTGCGCCTTATGCATAGGTACAGCCTATGGCAAACGTTTTGAGCCCAGGGGTGTTGCCTTCTAAGCCGTGTAGCGGGGCTCTTGGAGCATACGTGGAAGTGCTAACCATCGGATGGAATATGGGACAACAGTTGTGCTTACCTTGAATATATTTGGAATGCTGGGGATGCATCATAACGAGCCACAGGGCGTGACCTTGAAGCAACCTCACCTGGACTCTGAACTTTTGACAAGGGGTGCACTTTAGCCTGCCACGTGATCGTTTTATATTGTGCACTCATAGCTCGTCACAAGTTTATACGATTAGGCGTCGTTACCCACCGAAGACAGCGTTCCGTCGAAACAAGCCCATGCACCATGCTTTATAGTGATAGAGCATATGCGCATGACTTGAGAAGCGACGGACTTTTGTAATCCTCCGGCCTGCCACTTTTTTTTGTTTTTGTTTTCCTCGAGATCACTTCGTGATTAGAAGCCTT
Source organism: Amblyomma mixtum (assembly GCF_055824585.1). Taxonomy (NCBI): domain Eukaryota; kingdom Metazoa; phylum Arthropoda; class Arachnida; order Ixodida; family Ixodidae; genus Amblyomma; species Amblyomma mixtum. The sequence goes on along the minus strand of NC_143013.1, from coordinate 270,928,466 downwards.
CAGGCTCTTTAGAGCCAAGCTGTCGTCCCTTCTGGCCGCGTTTCAACCGTCGCTGAAAAACTGCTCAGTAGCCGCCTCTTCCCGACAGCGCAGTATAGTTTAGTGTTTATTTTTTTCTGTCGTTTCTCAACTAACGACTCAGTGTGAGCCCACTTTCGCAAGGCTCCTTCGCTGCCTTCGTTATCTGATGGAAGCTGACAAATGTTTGCTACTGTTGCCTCAATCCCCGTTGAGTTTTTCCTATTAGTTAACTGCATCACCATGAGAAGCTGCCCGCGGCATTACCTTCCCTAACCTCAGGCTTTAACTTCCGGGATGCATGCCTCTTGATCTGGCATAGTCTAAAGCATGCACCACGGTGTTCCGCTCTTGCGGAATAACTCAGCTCCAGACCGCCGCGGTGGCTTAGTGGTTATGGCGCTCGGCTGCCGACCCAAAAGTCGCGGGTTCGATCCCGGCCGCTGCGGTCGAATTTCGTTGGAGACGAAATTCTAGAGGCCCATGTACTGTGTGATGTCAGTGCACCTTAAAGAACCCCAGGTCGTCGAAATTTCCGGAGCCCTTCACTACGGCGTCCCTCACAGCTAGAATCGCTTTGGGGCGTTAAACCCCCATAAACCTATAACTCAGCTCCTTGGGAACATTTCGTACGTGATTCGGAGCTGTTTCCAAAATACCAGGAAAGTTCGTTTCTGGCTTTCAGCCACGGAACTTCTATACAGCGGAGAAAATCGGGCGAGCTCATGGCTCGACAACCAAAAATGGTAAAATGGGACTAACGGAGCGTTTAGACTTCGCGATGAACGCTTAGTCCGTGACGTGACTAACTATGGCTGATGTTCTTTTGTAGTTTTTCTCCAAGGGAGTAATGGTGTAGTTATTCTCCGAAGGAATAAGGGTTGCTCTTCGAGGGACTAATGGTAGGGGCAATGCAGTTAGTCCCAAAGACTAACCTTTGTAACAGTATCAGTCCTTTCTGACTTTGAGTATATGTTTCTCGTTGTGACACGTGTTTCTTTTTATTGTCGCGCGCCTAAAATGCCCATGAATTTTTACCCGTATGACTGCTCAAGACGGCTCTAGGTTGTCCTAACTGCTTCTATAACGCCTGTCGGTGTATAGCCAAGAACTGCGTGATTAATAAGGGCAACGCGAACAGGAACTTAATAGCGCTCCGTGAATTAGGTCTTTTTTTCCTTGTACCCCCATCAATCAAGACTGATGGGCCCCCAGCTCCGGTCGGATATATTTATCAGTTTACAACGCCTCATCGCCGCCGTCGGGCGTTATATAGGAGCGGCGGCGATATACAGTTGCATGGGGCCGAGAACGGCTGTGTATAGGGAATAATAAAAAATGTATATATGACACGAAGAAGAAGAATGAGAGACCTATATAGCGTGCACGCCCCCGGCATCTCGCGGCATACTAATAGCGACGCCCGGTTCTCCGGTTTCGATGGCCTCGAGCGCAATCGAGACCCCGGAGCCTTTTTCGATTCGCCGGGCGAAGGTCGTCGTGTGTGCTTCGCCGCTCAGCCGTGGCGGGGCGGAGACGAACAGCTCGCGGGGTGGACAGAGTTCTCTGACGGATTGGTGCCGCGGCTCGACTGCGATAGCGTTCCGTTCCGGTTATGGCTTTAGTTGCTTTTGCGCGGCCTGCGGCCGGTTCTCTAATAGAAAGCCGTCCTCAGAAATTCCAAAAGCTGCGCATATATACGCGAACGCCTGCATGTTGTGTTTCGGCGGATGCCCCCCCCCCCCCCCCCCCCCCCCCCCCCCCCCCGTCCATGGGCCGGGAAGTGGCCGTGCCAGGGACGTCGATCATCATCGCTTACGCGTCGCGGCCGAGCGAAGAAAAAATGATTACAAGCCGGGATATTAGGCCAGGAAAGGTCGGCCTCTGGCGCTGATAGGGTTCGCTGAGCGGATCACACTGGCGGTGAGTACATGCATGAAGAACCGAACGCTCGTCTGACGGGTGCACTGGTATATCGTGTCAGACGAACCCCGTGAGCTCAGGTATATGCTCGTTCGTGAAGCGTGGCTTGTTCGAAACGCCTTGTCTGATTGTACGCAGGAGATGATGTGGACGAATTCTTACGCCGTCTTATAAGTGATGCTATAAGGGAGTTTTTTTTTTTTTTTTTCAGGGAGGTGGGTTGCCTAGTTTTGTTGAAAAGCTGAAATATGGGAATAATTCGCGGACACTACATTCTGCAAGACCTCCTGAAGTAGGTGGCTGATACATGAGTAGACTGTAGAAAGGGTTCGTGAAGGAGTGCGCACATCCAAGAAACCTTGATTTCGCATATTTGGCACGCTCTAATTACCGAAACATATTAGTTTCAACATTATCTGAATAAATATCTTAAGGCCGCTTAGATATCCGAATTTCTGTTGCTCGGGATTCATTTTTCGTGAACTGTACGTCGCTTGAAAAATTCTGCTGCTGATTGTAACGCACACCGTCTAAGCGTTAAACACGTGGTGTAATCTATAGTTCTCATTTGGTGCCTCTACGCAACATCAGTGTCGCTTCACTGCAGATTACTAACTGAAATCGATATTGCAGCAAAGCCCACCCTCCGGTCCCCGGTTGTGTATAGGCATATCGGTAAGCTAGCCCACGGTGTAGTCTCTTCTGGGTACAGTTGATGGAAATCCGCTCTTCGGTGGCAAGTAAGAAGACGGCGCTCAACTGTGTCACAACTATACAGTGACGCCAATCTGCTCTCTATGTACAGTGTGCCTTCCAATTTCCTTGTTCACTCTGTGTTACTTCATTGTGCGTCAGAACTGCCTGTGCTCGCCCTTTCTTTTTTTTTTTTTTAATCCTTGGAGTGTTTGTCGCTCGCTAATTTCACCCCGTGAATAGGACGACTACAAGTTCGTGTCTCCACACACGCCTGCAAAGTTTTCACGCCAGCTGCCAACGTTCAAATCGCGGACGCGACATGTTTGCCCAATTCGGTACGAGGCGGAGGAGTCGCTATAAAAAAAGAAATAACAAGGAGGACTGAACAAACGCGCGACTGCTTTCATTTCCTCCTCTATTGAGAAGTCTTGGTGGCAGGAAAGCGGAGAACAAAGGGCATCGACGCCGTACACACACGCGACGCTGTAGGCAGGTCCGTCGAGGGCGCGCTCACGCCTCGAAGAAATGAGGAGACCCCCAAAAGCAGCGCGCTTCATTCCCGTGGCGTCGTCACCGTTGGCTTCTTTCTGCGCAGCCCAGCGTCTTGTCACGTCGTCCGCGCACGTCTTCTTCTTCTTCTCGAGCCATTTCCTCAATCTGTTTTCCTTGCGCGCGCCTTTTATGTATACACATCGGGGTACCTAGCCGCTGTCGCAAAACGCTGCCGCCGCTGCAGTTCTTCGTGAAATACACGGGCGTGAAATGTTCGTCGCACTTCGGGCCCGCAATCACGACGCGGTGGCTCTCCCCATTATTTCTTTTTTTCCTCAGGCAGGCGCACCAGCGCTCTTTACAAAGGCTCGGTCGCATTTCGGACAGGGAAAAAATAAAGAGAGAAAGAAAAAAGGAAAAGAAGAAGGAGAGAGCCGACTCGTTCGTGATTCTCCGCCGTCGGGAATCGCGGACAAAGAAGGCCCGCAACCGCTCGCGGGCGACTTGTCCCGAAGAGCGTCACCGTTTCGTCGTCGTCGTCGTCTTCGTACACCGACGCAGGAAGGCGCGCGCTTCGCCGTTTCGCGTCGCTCCGACACTTGTCGGCGCCGGCTAGCGTTCGCTCGGCTCGGATCGACGCGTCTTCGCGCTAAAGGGTCGGTCACGCGTTCACGCGCGACGCGGATGCACGCAGCCTGATCCGGCTGTTCTTCCCTTTTATTTATTTATTATTTATTTTCGTTTCCTTTGTCTTTTTCTTCTCATCTGGCGACTAGCGCCAGATGTCTTCATTCCCATGTCTGCTTCGCGAGTATTAGTCTGACCCCGCAGGTCACAGGGGGCGCTCGTGTCTCGTGCTTCGCCTTTGGGTCGTCTGCTCCTGCCGCGAGCAAGTCATTGCTGCACGCTATTCACTCCTGCAGCAGCCTCCCAGTTCCGTATACGATTCTTTAGCTTGATTTCGCTTTATTCACAGTTCCTCAAAAAGTTTATCACTATCAACAACCCATAGCAACAACCCAGTCCATAGCAGAACAAAGGCCTCTTCCTCCGGTCTCGAATTAACCTTCTCCTGTGCAAGCTGCAGCCAGCCTTCTTAAGGTCATCCACCCACTTGAATTCCTGCACCTGAATACGCTTGCCCTTTCTCGGAATCGCTGGAAATGAGGGGGCAAAGTAATTCTGGACCGTAATCCTTTAAATCTCATTCTCCTGCGCAGTGTCTTTGCGGTGACCTCTATAGGCCCGCAGTCCCAACAGTAATAATCGCAAACTCGCCTATAGCTGGCCCGTCATGTGGAGCTCCTAATGATTGCCATCCACTTTTTGCGCGGTTTATGTGTGAGAGGTTACTTTCTTAATCTATTGTTAGAAATCTCTCGGGGACATTTGCGTGCCACATATGGAGCAAACGACTCATGCGGTCTTTCCCTTGTAAATGTCATAATACGCGCCACATTTTCTCACTCGAGGGGCAGCAGCCGCGTCCATGAATAATTGCGCCTGATTATTTTAGAGCGCAGCTCTTTGGCGTCCGTTCCTGGGTTTCGCGTCGGCGTCGGCGTCGGCGTCGGCCTCGTAACCAGCTCCGCCCCCAATGTCACGCTTTTCAATTGGTCGAAATGCTCGTGACGTCACAGTGCGCGAATTTCAAATGGGGCCAATTGTACTTTGGCTAGTAACCATGCAACCAATCAAAGGGAACGTATAGTGATGCTGCAACTAAGTTGGACTGAGTTTAGTTAATTGCTTAATTAATAAATTAGCCTAATTAATATAGAGGAGAATGAAGAGGTCAGAAGAAAAGAAAAGAAAGACGCGCGCCGCAGCGACAACAGCGTCCGCGGAAAGAGACGCTGCTGAAAAAAACAGATAAGTACGAAGCCGCGTTCCCTCCACCACCACGCACTTCCCCATTCAGTAAGACGTTGCTCGTTTCATATACGTTGTGTCGAACATCCTAGACAGTTCCAACAATTGACAGGTTAATGACAGAACACGATGGATAGAAATACAAGAATATAAATATGAAATAGCCTAATTAACCTTTCTAGTTAGACCGCATAAATCAATAAAACCGAGAACGAAATTGGTCGAGTTGGGGAATCGAACCAGGGTCTCCGGAGTGCGATACGAGCACGCTAGCCACTCCGTAATGCCAGCTGAATGGTTTGGAATGAACAAAGGCGCGTCTAGCTAATACGGCGTCTTCGTTCACTCCCATCTTCCCCCTTTCCCTTACGGTGATGTGCAGGTGTCCCCCCAGATATGCGAGAGAGATACATTTCCTTTCCTCAAAAATAAATTTACCGTCCAGCAAGGCGTACAGCCGAATTGGCGATGGCGTTCTGTGGACTCCCTGGCAGCGTTGCAAGACGCTGTCGCGTTCTACTCTTACAGGCGAAGCTTAACATGTTAACCACACATCAGTAACACACGCAGACAGCCAATGGACGCGTCATTCGCTGGCAGCACTTGATTTATCATTCACAACCACATTCTTAACGTACGCTCCCTTGCCGCACATGCCAAGGACGTACACCACGATCACATTCTGCGCCATTCCTCTGTACTTTGCTTTGCTGAAACCTGGATGGATCCCGAAGAGCCTCTCGAAATCATAGATTTCCTATACTGCTCTGGTGCTCGCAGAGACCACAACAGAGCGGCGGGAGTCGCTATCTACTTGCGCACAGGTCTCTCTGCAATACCAGTCGAAATGTTTGGCACGTCACATGAAGTTGGCGAACTGTGCGCCGCAAAGTGGCCCAACGGCTTGCTGGTAGTAGCTGCCTACTTCGCCCCTACCGCACTCACGAAAGACGTCGTGCACTTCCTGCAACTCGCATTAACCGTCCATCGATCCACACCGATGTTAGTAGTGGGGGACTTTAATGTTAACATAAAGACAAACAGCAATTTCCTAACACTTATGCGGGAGAACATCCCGTTCCTCTCGCTCGTAACGCGTCCCACGGCTGTGACAACCTCGCGAGGCACTTGTATAGATCTCGTCTTTGAGAATCAAGCATTGGTGTACCAAGTCGAACATATATCAGCCTATTTCTCCGACCACAAAGCTTCCTTCATGACTGTCAAGAACTGTTAGTGGAGTCTTTGTTAAAGGAATACGTGTGAAAAAACAAAAAAAAATTCTGTGATAGCGCATACATGTGTTGCTCGATTTCTTTGCCTCAATCTATCGAAAAGGTGAAACAGCTTATTTGCTGCGCTCAAATTTCGCATTAGGAAGTAACGTAATCGTCGGTAATTTTTATATTATTTATTCGCACTGCACTTGCATGGAGGTATTTTAGCGTGGTGACAATAGAGCAAAAAGTACACAAAATGGGATAAAAATGAAAACAACTGCAAGTTGTAACAACACCCAACCAAGAAAAAAAGCAACGCAGTGTGCAATAAAACAGAACACGACAACAGCTCAGAAAAATATAATGCGAAACCAAATGAAAACATTAAATAGGCACAGTAAACGCAGTAAAAGCCAAACTATAACGCAGAAACCTACATATTTAGGTTCAAACGATTTCAGAGATGACTCTAGTACCTCATTATTTAAAAGTTTGTTCCATTGCAATAACCTTCATTGGAAAAACTGAGTACTTACAAGATTTGTTATTTATGCGGTATGGGGTTATTGTCAGATTATGACGCATGCCTTGGGGCATATGCAGAAGGTAAAGATATTATGTTAACATATCCCACCTTGTAATGTCCATTAATTACTTGATACAAAAACTTGAGACGTGGTCACGTGGCACACGATTTCTTTGAACTAGTGATGATAAATCTGCTCAAGCTATAGTAGTGCGCCTACCGACGTTTTCAGGAGAGAGTTGTATATATAATGAACGGCCTGTTTTTTTCACACTTACTATTTCAATTGATATTAATTTATTTTAACGGGTCCCAAATAATGGCAGCGTAATTTAATATTGGAAGTATGGTGGATTTATGTGCGAGTAAATGAACACTAGCAGTAAATAAGTTAACGGCTCTTCGAATAAAATAATTTGGTGCTATAGCGTTAGCTATCACATAACGTAGATGTTTATTTCAGTTAAGATTATTCATAATCCAAAGACCTAACAAGTTGTATTGGGACACTTCACTTAATAACTACTGGCTGAAGCAATACTGGAACTCTAGACGTACTTTTCTGTGAATTGTTTTCATCTGTACATCTACATCTACATGTCACCCAATACAATATCCTTGCAGACTGCATTATATAAAATTATGTGGTCAGGAGCACGTTTGACTTGAAAGTAAAGAGCACGGTGATCAGCATACAGCTGAATTTTAACATGAATGTCTTGCACAAAACAATCTATATATAATAGAAATAAATGAAGATCAAGCGCCGAGCCCCGGGGAGGGCCAGAATCAATAAATAATGTAGTGTTCGTCACTGAATGCAATGAATTGATGGCGGTCACGAAAGTAAGCTGACATCCGCTTTATTACTGAAAATTTCGGGCTTTTTTATCTAATTTAAACAATTATTTTCCATTATAAACATTCTCGAATGCTTTTCAGAAGTCTACGAAAATGGCGTCTGTTTTGTTGCCGTTATTTATCGATGCAACAAGATCGTGGATAGTTTCAGCTTATTTCGTGCATCTCTTGAATCCATGGTGAAAAACAGTCAATACAATAGGCTTATCTAAATGTTCGAAATGCGTTTATGTATAATATGCCCGAGCATTTTACAAAAAAGTGAGTGGGATCGGACGGTAATTAAGAAAAAATTGCGTTCAATTTTTGTTTAATTTCTTTATACTCAGTGTTGTGGTGGTGCATGGCTACTGATGGATCTACATCTACCGTTAAAACTTCGTGGAACGTGACTTTTATCGAAGGAACTGAAACTGCTTGCAGCCAGTCCTCAGTGGTGTATATTTAGGGTTATTCGTTTTCGGGTTTTATATTTTTTCAAATTCGGGGGGTAAAAATCGGGCGTTATATTTCGGCTTGATAATAGGGGAGAAATCGGGTTTTTCGTGGAAAAACTCCGAAATTCGGGTTTTATCGGGTTAAATTTGCAAACTAATAATTTATTCGATTTGCTCTAACCGGTCGGTAACAATTATGGCTGTATTTTGGGCTGCTTTCAAGAAAGTATAGTATTGCAAAATTTGGCGTTCCTTTGGTAATTAATTATTTCTTGCAGTGAGATGCAACGGCCGCCGCGGTGGCTCAGTGGCTATGGTGCTCGGCTACTGACCCGAAAGACGTGGGTTCGATCCCGGCCGCGGCGGCTGGAATTTCTTTGGAGGAGAAATTCTAGAGGCCCGTGTACTGTGCGATGTCAGTGCACGTTAAAAAACCCCAGGTGGTCGAAATTTCCGGAGCCCTCCACTACGGCGTCTCTCATAGCCTTAGTCGCTTTGGGACGTTAAACCCCATAAACCAAACCAAACCAGATGCAACGGTCACTTTTGAGAAAAGAAACATTTCATTCACGAGGGCTGGTCATCGACGTTCTACACGTCCTTATTAACATACATAATCATCTGCATGCGCAACATCTCGGTTTCCATCCGAGACCTGTCTGGTCTCTGCAGGTACACCTTAGCTGAGAGAACGTTCGCTCAACGTCACAGCTGCCATTAGCAAGGCACAACAATGACAACGCTGCATTCGCTAGCCTTGGGTAACGCACAGTTGCGTCAATAGTCCATCACTTCAACACCTTCATTTGTGGGGCTTGCTTCCAGCAAGTAGTGGTTAAACTCCTCGCGAAGCGAGCCTACATCGTCCATCACGGAAATAAAGAGAGGTCGGTAGTCATCAAACGACTGACTCAGCAGCCGCTTCTGGAACGGATCGAGTACGGCTGCCAGTTTCCACAATGTCAACTGGTTTTCTTCTTTGTCTGAGACTGGAGGCACAGCAATCCCGTGGGCACAATTGTTTCAGAAATCGAGAAAAATCGGGTTTTACCCGATATTTTAGGAACACGTTCGGGGTGCCAAAATCGAACGAACCACCCTATGTATATCGAACTATGCACTATGTAATTCGCGCAGCTGCAGTTGGGATGCGGGTATTTATTCCACGCTATATACAAGTACGGCGTTAAAATTGAAGTATTTCGCTAATATTAGTTTCACAAACTTTTGTAAACTCTTGTACGTACCCGACAGCTTCTCAGTTTGCGTAATAGGTGATTTCCCTTCCAACTCCTCTCTGCAAATCGCTTCCCGAATTGCTGCCGGAACATCGTACCAAGTTACCTCGCATAACGAGACGCTCCGATAGTGGCGGTAGCACATTGAACAACAAAGCTGTTTGAATCTTTGCTAGCTGGTCCATATTTCGTTCAGATTTCAGCAGCGCATTATAGGACGTGCACAAGCACTTCCAGTGTTCCACTCACATCTAAACGAAGCATCTTAAAGTAATCCGCATCTCGTTCGGATCGTTTCCGCCACTCTTTCGTCTTCGGTTCAATACTCGTGGTGGCTGCAGTCACGGGCAGCAGCTACAAAGGCGTCGGGGCGGCCGGGCGAGTTTCCGCCGACGCCGACCGTGTATGGTATCCCACCGAAAACGCTTAAACTGCTCACGTACATGGGAGAGATAAGGAGCGCGCGTCGATTCGCGCGCGGGGCCACTGAACTCCGCCGAGGGGCACAAACAGCCCGAACGACGGCCGACACTCCGATTCGGCCAACCGAGCTGTCGTCTAGCGTTTCGGGTTCCTCAGATTCCGGAGCCCAGTAAACCGCGCGCGCTCCGGAATTTTCTCTCCAAAATCCCAGCGTGGCGACTGCGGCCGAGCGATGGATAGTGCACATTCCCCTCCCTCACCCCTTCTGCCTGTCGCCTCCTCACCCATCACTGCCCCGCGCTGCAGCGTTGTGCGGCAGCACGACTCTTCTCCTTGAGTCGCATGTTTTTGGGCTCTCTTGTTCTTTGGTTTCTCGCTTTTCCTCCGAGCGAGAGGCCAGGGCGAAGCATTTTGCATCATCGTGTATACACCTCTGAGCCCTCTCTTGAATGCGCGGACACGGCAGCGCGCATTCCCTTCGCGGTCGACGCGCGCGGCCCAGGCGATGTCATTGCGGTCGGCTGCGTGCGTTGACGCTATACTTTAACGTGGCTGCGAGCGTTGTTCGGACCCTGACCTTCGCCCCCGGCAGGGCGCGCGCTGCTCCTTCTGCCTCTCTTCCTTGTCGGCGGCGCGCTGCATAGAGGCACCCTAGTCGTGCATCGCGCAACGCGACGTCTGCTGCTGCGACTCCGAGGGGGCGCTCCCTTTTGAGGATCGGTGGCGCGGCCATCTTGACGAGGGGCAAGGGAGAGTGCGCTCTGCGCAGATGGATGGCTGACCCCCCCCCCCCCCCCCCCCCCCCCCCCCGGGCCTCCTCCATGCACGCGAAAGGGCGCATTTTAATGGTCTCCGCGTTCGGTGTTGACACATCGCGTGAACTTCTCTGTAGCTGCAAGACAGGATGCTGTGAACTATAAGACAGGAAGAAGCGGGAGAAGAAAACAACAAATTTGGGGGGAGGGGGGGGGGGGGGGGGGGGCGTGCATAGATCGGCCGCCGCAGTGCCAGAAACAACTATTGTCGTTGTGGGACATGTTGTCCGCGCCCTGCAAACGTACTCTTGCACTCGACCATGGGTCAGTGAAGACCGGTGCGCTTGATCAATCATGATTCCTGATCAGATAGTGCGCCTTCAAACGATCGATTAAACCACGTGTATGTACGTTCCTTGGCAGGAATTAACGTTGCAATGACAGCGTCGGGTATTCCAGTGACAGCACTCGAGAGGAACCACTTGGCTAGGTTGCCGAAACGCATCGCAACTTATACACTATATAGAGGATGGGCACATGCACAGTTGCGTGGTAAAAAGGGGATGTTACTGTAGTGTTACCGCGTAATAATGTATAGTGTCATTGGTATCACCGCATACAGGTTTACGTTATATAGTATATAAATTTTTATTTTCCAAAACCAAAACCCTGAAAATTGTCGAGCCCATAGAGTGGCTAGTGAATGGTTCAAATGCGAGATAAATACAAGGAAGATGATGGCAGACATTGGGATACTAAATGCAAACAGACGCAAACACTTCAGTCACAGCAATGTCAATACTTGACACGATAACTACAAAAAAAAAAATGGACCGACAAATGGTCAAATTAAATCGCACAAAACGTGTTCACTTCCACATTTCTGCGCTAACGTATACGCACCGTCACTGTCAAAAGCAACTGGACAACGAGTCCTGCTTCTCAGTCATTTTGAGCACTGCTTACGGCACTCCAAAAGACCAAAAGGTCTCGAAAGGTGAGGACAGGGGTTCACCTTACCATACAGAGATTTAGAGCTTAAGGAGTACTGTAAGCTATAGGAGGTATTCACTGAGGCCGCGCTACCAGACGGCGCGAGCGTCGTCGCGGCAGGCGCGCCATGTTTGCGGTCGTTTCAGGCCAGCTCGCGCAGTGTCACGGTGCGTCGTGAGGTACCCGGCCTGAACTGTTAGTGATCCGTAACATATTTGTACGTTGTTGAATACGTCAGCGACCACTTATCTTTGTGGAGCGCGTATTGTGCATGAAGTTTGCAGCAGAATTCTTCTGCGCCGCGATATAACCGAGCTGCCTCAACTCGGCAGCAAAACTGGCTGGCTGCGCTGCACGCAAGAACGTACACAACTTGCAGCTTTTAATATCAGTTGATAACTGTCAGCTAGTCATGCAGGGCACATCGTGGATAAACAGCACGATTAATTACCGAAATTCCAGAACTGCCACCGCAGAAATTGATAATTCAAGCGCCTAGCTGTAGTCCGCGAACTGCTGACGCTTCTCAGACGTACGGTCTTTCAGCAGAAAGGCAAAGCGTCATAGCTGCCTTATTTACCCGACAGAACAAATACTGCCATGCGCTCGCAGCACGAACGGCAGACACAGCGAGAATGTTTTGCAGTTTTGATTGTAGCTACGTAGCGCTGCTTCGTATGCACAAGACCGTTTTCGCAGCAACGCAGTGTGCAGCCATTCCGCTAGATTCAGTTGTAACACGTCACTTTCAGCAGGTAGAGATGATAAGTTAAGCTACAGCTAAGTGAAAAGACCCTTCGAATTACTCACCTTTTCAAAAACGGCACTTCGGCCGTTGGCACCGCGGACGTCGGCACCCACAGCATGCCGCTTGTCAAGTAATTGCACCCTCTCATAGGTTTATATCCTTTAATTCCTTGGCCCGCCAGCAAACTTAAGCCGTGCACAAGGTGGGCCTCGATACCGGTGAATTCAACGCGCGGAAGCAGTCTTGTATACGTCGCACACCATGCCGGTGCCTCCGCATTCCTACGGGGGGGTCGACCTTTTCACAAAGTAGAACCTTCTGAGCGTGCCCGCTCTTTTCTGCTTCGCACAGTTCACGAAGTATTCACTCAGTCACGCGGCGGCACGGGTCGGACAGAAATTACGTGCGGCGAGACGCGAAATACACTCACATTTCACCCATCACCAGCTATTCAAACGCTGCGGCTGGCTGCGGCGGCCGCGCGCGCGACCACCAACATGGCGAATGCCGCGCCGGCCGCTAGCGCCCCTTGCGGATGACGTCATGTGAATACCTCCTATAGTGGTACAAAGCGCACCCTGTTGCGTGGTTTCTTCTGGCAAGGATAATACGCTGCAGGCAAAGGAACAAAAGGATAAATGTACGGCCAGAAGCCAAAGTGAGACTCCAAGGAAGAATGAGGTAAAGAAGAATACCACAAAAAAACGAATATCTTGCCATTGGCTTACATGTAGGCATTTCCGGCATGCCTATATGCTAAATTTCGTCCGTGCTTCGCTACCATGCTTGAGCCCCGATGTCCTTGAACCTGTCTTGCAAAACAATTGACGCACCTTGCCGCGAAGAGTCCGTACAGGTGCTTCGTTACCTCACCGCTCTTCAGGCGTGCAGGTACCTTTCATAGCCGAGCACGGAAATTTACTTCAGGTGTCTATTATCAACGCGACAGCTTTATGGTTCCGGTGTCACTGAAAAGCCGGTGTCTTCGTCGTTGGCTGTGAGTGACAAATCCACGAAAAAAATGGAGAAGCAACATAGCTGGTCCACCTAGGTCACGTGGACTTGTGACGTCATCACAGCCTGCCCATCGTGGCATGTGGCAGTTAATGATTGGTCGCGATAGGTTGCTCGGGAAGAGCAACCTGGGTCGCACAAGTCCCACCAGTGGCAGCACCTGCCATCGTAGTGGCAGTGGCGTACCCGGAGTGGTACGAGGACTCCCAGGGATCTACGAATGTAAAGTAGACAATGACCTATTCCAGATATATGGACGACAATTACCCCATTAACTCCATCGCGTCATACCCTCAAGGCGGAGCTTAGGTGTCCCTCTAGTTTCATTATAATTTATAACTATAGATGGATACTTGAAAATGTCCTGTGAACAGTCAACTCTTGGGGCAGTTGTGAGATTGATTTAATATCAAATCAAATCAAATCAAATCTTTATTTCAGCACCGCAAAAATGCTGAGGGTCGTGGACAAAAAGCCTCTTTATGGGCTTGACTAGGCCCACGGCCCTTTTCTACATGGCAGCATGGCATACAGCAAGAGAAAATTGTTCTAAGTTAATTGTACACAGCTCTCAGAAAAAAAGAGAAAAAAGAAAAAAAAAGGAAGAAAACGAACACAAATGAAAGTTCACAGAAGGTAAGCGACTTGGTACAGTTGTTAGGAATATAAATAAATATAAATACAGGCATGTATGAAACAAATCTACTATGAAGGTAGTTCTTAATAGCATAGAAATATTGCATGAAATGTCAACAAGAGAATGACTGCAATAAAAACTAAACAATGACTAAAGAAATATAAAATTCGTAACAAAAAGAAAACCGAAAAAAAAAGAAACTTCTACCTACATTTGTTTAAGTATGAGGGAAGGAGATGACGCAACATTTGAAGTCCATAATTTGTTCGTGAGTATGGAATTTCCCAGGTTTCAGCTTGTCGTGTAGTACGAATACTAGTTTTTAGCTTTATGAGCAGCTCATCATTCAGTATTGATGGCGGCGTCCAACGAGCTTCTAGGAAAAGCGCGCTTAGAGCGCGTATAGTTGGTACCTTTCTCTTGTGAGAGAAAATGTTTGCGTGCCGCAGAGGCGACGCCGGTTGCTTCTCGTCTCTTCATTTATTTATTTTTTTATTTACTTATAGGCCTACCGTTGGCCGCGCGGCTGTTACAGTGGTGGGACGTAGCCCGTGAAGAATACCGTGTTCACTCGCAAATAAGAAAATAAAAAGTTCACCTTCATCTACACTGTCATATTTCTTGCAACGTGTAGTATAACTTCCTTTGAATGCTTTATTTTAGAGATGCAGTGTTAATGAATAATCACTTTGGAAGAAGTTAAAATGCGCAAAAAATGAAAAGGAATATTTATTTACAAATACTGAAGGCCGTGGGACTGCAAACAGCACAAACTTAATGTACAGTATATGAAACAGAAACAAATTATATTCCGCGCTGGTTTTGCACGTGCAGAGCTGGTGGAGTCGTGCACGTGCCTCCAAGAGAGTCAGACGCAAGGAGGGACGCAAATTGTAGACATTGTAGTGTACATATGTGGTTTAATTTACGGAAGTAATTGGCCATTAACTTTCGGCTAAGCACATATATCTTATATATACGCCTTATGTATGCAGGTTGGAATTTTCGATTTTTATTTTTTCAAAATTCGACGGATTTTTTTTTTCATTTTTTTATTTCAGGGTGATACTTTCGTTTTTTTCTTTTTCGGCGAATATTATTTTCGACGAATGAAATACAGACTTTTTTCGGAGTCTTAATGTAGCAATTCTTTGTGGTCAAAAACTCATTTAAAGTCTATCTTGGTATTTTTGTCATTGTGAACAACTTATTTGCCAGTAATTAACGTGCAAATGGTGGTATATACTTGGAGCTGTGCTTGTAGAAAAAATTGCTACCCTCGTTAAAAGTGTAACGAAGACGAAACGGAAGTGGAAGTTTACCTCTAAGACCTAGGCTATCGTTGGGTGTATCACGCTGCGTTGAGTGCGAGTGCGGGGCATAACGTGGTCTGTGTGTTGATGGCAGCGATGGAACCGCCGGTCAATCATCGTAGTAGCCAAAACATACTTTTTCCTGCGCCCCTTCGCGGTTTCATGTCAGTGCCCTGCTTCATTAGATTAATCTAATTAACCGACTAACTACTTTAAGCAGGTAATGATAAAGATTAAACAGTGCTTATCTAGAAGTCAGCGATGAGATGATGCTGCATGGTCTGCAGAGGCTTGTAACCCAGCGCAGCAATACCTCAAATCGCATTACTGCGCTGCTTATCCTACACTGCCATCGTCGCATTATACCCTTCGCTTCCATACTTAATTAATTTTCGACTTTAATTGAGTGTAACTCGCATTCATCGGCCAGCTAGTTATGCCTTGCATGCCGAAAATACTGTCCTTTTCCGGTTAAAACCTAATTTCGAAAAGTGAGTTCGGCGTACTTTTATCGGTTGTACTTTTTGTTTTTTCGGTTTAAACCGAGCGGTTTGAATCAAGCGGTCGTAATGACTGCTTTTTTCTTGCCGCCCTCAGTTTTTGTAAAAAAAAGCTGAAATAAAGTGATTGATTGATTGATTGAAGTCCAGCCAACCCCTGTATAATAAGCTGCACAACTTAACCAGGTAATCAAGGTGGTTATTCAGGGTGCGCTGCCGGATCGATCAGAAACTAGAAGCGGGGTCGATGCTAATTCAGTGTATTATTTATTACATTTCAATACATTATTCTGGAATACGTACGGTCAAGTAGTGCAGCGCCGCACACAAATAACATTATGCAGACGCGCAAGCGTATATAAGCTTATCACTGCTTCGAAATATTTAATTCCTGTCAGCATATTCTTAAAGCAGCTTTGCATAAACTTGCCCAGAACGTTTGATGTCCATGCTCTCCCAACTTCTCGCCAGGAACAGCGGTCTTTGTTGCTATGGTGTAAGAATGCAGCGCGAAAAGCAAGGACAAACGAAGAAGTGGACAGGACTGGCGCTGAAACGGTACAATTTTCCTTTTGAGATAGAAGGAGAGGATCCTTGCCTTGCAAGTAGAGATCGCGACAAGATTCACGTCGGTTATGGCGGCATCTTGCTTGCTCGAGGTAGATAGAAAAGAGCCTAATGTAGAAGAAATCTCATGAACTAAAGTGGCTGTTTGGGCTTCTTGGTCAGTGATCATGGTTAAACAATGCAGCGCGAAAAGACACGGACAAACGAAGAAGTGGACAGGACTGGCGCTGAAACGGTACAATTTTCCTTTTGAGATAGAAGGAGAGGATCCTTGCCTTGCAAGTAGAGATCGCGACAAGATTCACGTCGGTTATGGCGGCATCTTGCTTGCTCGAGGTAGATAGAAAAGAGCCTAATGTAGAAGAAATCTCATGAACTAAAGTGGCTGTTTGGGCTTCTTGGTCAGTGATCATGGTTAAACAATGCAGCGCGAAAAGACACGGACAAACGAAGAAGTGGACAGGACTGGCGCTGAAACGGTACAATTTTCCTTTTGAGATAGAAGGAGAGGATCCTTGCCTTGCAAGTAGAGATCGCGACAAGATTCACGTCGGTTATGGCGGCATCTTGCTTGCTCGAGGTAGATAGAAAAGAGCCTAATGTAGAAGAAATCTCATGAACTAAGGTGGCTGTTTGGGCTTCTTGGTCAGTGATCATGGTTAAACAATGCAGCGCGAAAAGACACGGACAAACGAAGAAGTGGACAGGACTGGCGCTGAAACGGTACAATTTTCCTTTTGAGATAGAAGGAGAGGATCCTTGCCTTGCAAGTAGAGATCGCGACAAGATTCACGTCGGTTATGGCGGCATCTTGCTTGCTCGAGGTAGATAGAAAAGAGCCTAATGTAGAAGAAATCTCATGAACTAAAGTGGCTGTCACGCCGCAGCTAGCGTGCGTCGTGGTAAAGTGTGAGGAGTGTCGCCGAAAGGGAGCAGGGGAATGCGCAGACAAAAGGAGAAGTACTTAAAACGGCGTAGCGTGCGAGGGTCGAGCTTCTCGGCCCCAGCGAGTGGGGAATGGTTTCTTCTAGGAAGTCGGTCCGAAACCCGAGACGACGACAGGACGGCTGGGGCTGTTCTTGTTTTCGTTCTTGCTAGCTGGCCAGAGCGGCTAACAGTGGAGCGTGTGTTTTGAATTCTGTTTGTTTCCTTCTGTTGTAATAGCTTTTCGTTAGCCATGGCTGCTTACAGCGAGGTGTGTGTTTTATATTGTTTACTTGTCTTTTGCCTTGTGACCTCTTACTTCTAAACGACGGCGGGAAAGCCGTCGATTGGCTAAAAAGTAAGTTTTGGCGGGAGGATTGTTTATTGGCGGAGGAGGGAGTTTTTGGCGCGAATGTGACGAGATGGGTGCGCGCGAAGGAGAGCGCCGAGGTTGGGTGTGTGGCAGCCGGACAGATCGGTCGTGTGTGGCCGGTGGTGGTCCAGGGGCCGAAAGCGTAGAGTTGGAGACGCGAGTTAGTTGAGCGGCGGCCGGACGGGTTGGCCGTGTGGTGGCCAGCGGTGGTCCGGAGTCGTGGAAGTTTTGAGGTTTTTTATTTTTAGTTAAAGTGGAGAGGCCGAAATCACTCGGCATATGTAAATAAGTTGTATATACATTTGTAATAAATAATTTCTTGAAGAAAGCCTTCCAAGTGCACTCACCATCCGAAGACCTGCACGCCTGTCTGATCTCACCCGTAGTGAAGTACGTCCCCCGGGTCACTCACGAGACCCGCCCTCTACGACTCCGCATCAACATCAAGGAGAACAACATCAACAACGACAGAGCAGAGAGGGAGAAAATTCGTGACTGGCGCAGCCGACAGGATTCGAGACAAGGGACCGCTGCTTTGCGACGGGAACGAGGAAGATAGAGGCAGCCCAGGTTGAGAAGACGCCAAGGTGGTGAGCTCACAAGAAACGTTTGCCCTTGGGTGGCGAAGAGGAGTCGAAAATCGGACGTCAAGAAAGAAGAAAGAAGGCACAAGAGACAGCAGAGGGATCTTCACCGATCACCACCGATCATCGCAGCTTCGACAACAGTGTAGGTGGGAAGAAGAATCGTGGACACCAACAGAGGAAATGAGGACGGACTTAAATTGAAGGGGCCTTGAGAGTGCGGCGGCGTTTCGTAACAAGACTTGTGGCGTATCAGCGTGAAGTTCATTGTGAGAGAACTCTCGAACTTGGTTTGAATGACGATCTTTGAAGAGAAGGCAGCGAAAGAAAAACGGTGAGCGAACAGCGCTGCTCTCAACTTTGTGCTTTATGCTTACGAGGGGAAAGAGTAAACTACTGTCGCCAGAGATGGATAGTAGCACGACTGAGGGAATGAGCGAGACAAGCACGGAAAACGGCCAATCTGGACCCAAAATGCAAATTGAATTAGAAATTGAAAAGATGAGGCTAGAGAGGGCCAAAATTGAATTCGAGACAGAAAAATTACGCAGACAAGGCACAGCTGATCTGTCAGAGGGGAAAGAAGCAGCAAAATACTCCACAATGCTGAGCACCGTACTGCCTCGAATGCCAAAAGATGAGTCGCTTATTCCGGGGTGGTTCGATTCGGTGGAGATGTTGTTTCACTCTTTCAGAGTGCCGGAAAGCGTGCAGTCTATCACTCTGATCCCGTACCTCACTGACCGCATGCGATCAATGGCGATGCAAAGTGGGACGAAGGAAATACTTCACTATAAACAGCTGAAGGAGGTAATTCTGAGGGAGTTGCGATTAAGTCCGGCAGAATACAAAAGAATGTTTGACACGGCTACGAAAGGACCGCAAGAATCATGGCGCCAATTCGGCTACCGACTGCGCAGCTATTACTCATATTATATCAGCAGTAGAAAAGTGACCGAAAAGGATGAGCTGATGGAGCTGGTAGTGGTTGATAAAATGAAAGAGGTCCTGTGTAATGACGCGCTCCGACAGATAGCTCTCCAAGAAAACAAAAATTGGCTTAAAATCGACGGACTTGCAGAGGTGGCCGAGGCTGTGGAGAGCAGCCGCGGGAAGACACCGGGGACAGGCGGTCCACGCATGAGGACGGTCAGTGGTGAAGGATGTAGAAGAGAGGTGGCTGGAACGTCGCAACTTCACAGGGAAGGACAGAAGGAGGTTAAGTATGCGCAATTTAATGCACATACGACGATGCGCCAGTGTTACCGTTGTGGCCGACTAGGTCATATGGCTAGGGAGTGTCGTGAAATGGAAGTAAATGGCGGAAACAGAGATATAGGTGTTCATAACGTTGCTACGGAGGAGCATTCTGCCGGCAGGGAATGGGAGCAGGATAGGGGAAAGAACCCAGCGTCTCCCCTCTGTTACCGCTGTGGCCGATTAGGGCATATGGCCCGAGAATGCCAAGAGACGGAGGTCAGGAAGATTACAGCCGGAGTGATAGAAGTGACCCCTCACAGCGCTGAAATTCTGTGCCAGGATCGGGAGCGAAAAGCCAGCACTCAGTTGACGGAGACGCATAAGGTGGGCGATGTCTCCCTCTGTTCTGGGGAATCAATAATCTTGGCACGAGTGGATTCGGGCACGGACATCACAGTGGTCAGGAGGTCACTACTGCCGCAGGAAAGGGTAGATCCACGAGGCAAAGTCGCATTGAAGGGTGCCTTCGGACACCAGATTGAGGCTGAGCTCGCGTGTGTGCCGCTGAGAGTCGATCCGGGGGGCTTACCCGTGGGCATCTTGTGCGCAGTGACAGAGGAGCTGGCGAGCGAAATTGACTGTTTGGTAACAGTGAGTGATTATAATGAACTGGTAAAGCAGAAGGAACCCCTGAGCACGAAGAATGATTATAATGAACTGGTAAAGCAGAAGGAACCCCTGAGCACGAAACATGAGAGCAGCGATGTTCGAGGCTCGCCTTGGTGGACTGTTGTTGTGGTTGCTTTCCTTTTGATTTGCATGCATGCTCTTTATATGATTAACCTTCACTTGAAACATGTAATCTTGTGGCTTATGGTGTGGTGTGTAGAAGTGTACCTTGCTTTCATGTACTTGCATGCCTGTATTCTTTTTCGGAGTGTATCTCGGTGTGTATCTCAGGGGGAAGATTTAGTGCATTCTCGCACTAGAGAGAGGGGCGGCGGCTTGAGGCAGCCTAAAGGAGAAGCATGCTTTGTTCGGAACTGGCGAAAAAAAAAGGGTCGGGGGAAAGAATTCAGAAGAAGGGGGGAGGTGTCACGCCGCAGCTAGCGTGCGTCGTGGTAAAGTGTGAGGAGTGTCGCCGAAAGGGAGCAGGGGAATGCGCAGACAAAAGGAGAAGTACTTAAAACGGCGTAGCGTGCGAGGGTCGAGCTTCTCGGCCCCAGCGAGTGGGGAATGGTTTCTTCTAGGAAGTCGGTCCGAAACCCGAGACGACGACAGGACGGCTGGGGCTGTTCTTGTTTTCGTTCTTGCTAGCTGGCCAGAGCGGCTAACAGTGGAGCGTGTGTTTTGAATTCTGTTTGTTTCCTTCTGTTGTAATAGCTTTTCGTTAGCCATGGCTGCTTACAGCGAGGTGTGTGTTTTATATTGTTTACTTGTCTTTTGCCTTGTGACCTCTTACTTCTAAACGACGGCGGGAAAGCCGTCGATTGGCTAAAAAGTAAGTTTTGGCGGGAGGATTGTTTATTGGCGGAGGAGGGAGTTTTTGGCGCGAATGTGACGAGATGGGTGCGCGCGAAGGAGAGCGCCGAGGTTGGGTGTGTGGCAGCCGGACAGATCGGTCGTGTGTGGCCGGTGGTGGTCCAGGGGCCGAAAGCGTAGAGTTGGAGACGCGAGTTAGTTGAGCGGCGGCCGGACGGGTTGGCCGTGTGGTGGCCAGCGGTGGTCCGGAGTCGTGGAAGTTTTGAGGTTTTTTATTTTTAGTTAAAGTGGAGAGGCCGAAATCACTCGGCATATGTAAATAAGTTGTATATACATTTGTAATAAATAATTTCTTGAAGAAAGCCTTCCAAGTGCACTCACCATCCGAAGACCTGCACGCCTGTCTGATCTCACCCGTAGTGAAGTACGTCCCCCGGGTCACTCACGAGACCCGCCCTCTACGACTCCGCATCAACATCAAGGAGAACAACATCAACAACGACAGAGCAGAGAGGGGAAAATATCGTGACTGTGGCTGTTTGGGCTTCTTGGTCAGTGATCATGGTTAAACAATGCAGCGCGAAAAGACAAGGACAAACGAAGAAGTGGACAGGACTGGCGCTGCTTCATACGGTACAATTTTCCTTTTGAGATAGAAGGAGGTCCACTTCTTCGTTTGTGCTTGTCTTTTCGCGCTGCATTCTTTAACCATGATCACTGACCAACAAGCCCAAACAGCCACTTTTGTTGCTATGTTCTGCGCGGTAAGGTTGAAAGGCGGGAGTCAGGATCCTTCTTCACGCATGCAGCGCCGATGACCGCGACTCGACTCCCATGCCCGCGGGAAGGCGGCCAGCGGACGAGCCGGCGTCGCTGAGGCTCCGATTTTTCTCTTCCTTAACATATATTTTTTTTTCGTCACCCAGCCGGGGGCGCTCGTGTTTCAATGGGTCGGCGCTCGGGACACCGCGGGGCTGGTCGAGCGATACGGGGCCCCAATTGGATCCAGCTCGCTGATAGCGCATGATTCGAGAGTGGTGGCGCCTTGCAATCGAGGAGCCACTCTCTCGAGCCGAGCGCGCGGCCATTTATCGCTGCCGGCAAGGACCTTGAACTGCGGATGTGCCCGACGATGTGAAGAAGAGCACCACGAGCTTGTCTTCGCCCCGCCTGGGCTGGCCCGTGAGTGACAGGATTGCTACTCTCACTCTTTCTTCCTTTTTTTTCTTTGTCGTGTCGCGTTTTTTTCCAGTCTCACATGTACGAGGAGACAGGCTATGCTCTTTAAACCAGCTAGGACTGAAAGGGTTATAGGGGTTAGTTCTTTTAGGTCTGAGAGGGTTACCACGCACAATTAGTCCCTGACAGAACAGCCAGTCGGCCACCGCGGTGGCTCAGTGGTTATGGTGCTCGGCTGCTGGCCCGAAAGACTCGGCTTCGATCCCGGCCGCGGCGGTTGAATTTCTTTGGAGGAGAAATTCTAGAGGCCCGTGTACTGTGCGATGTTAGTGCACGCTAAAGAACCGCAGGTGGTCGAAATTTCCGGAGGCCTCCACTTCGGCGTCTCTCATAGTCGCTTTGGGACGTTAAACCGCATAAACCAAACTAAACCAAACCAGAACAACCAGTCGCTGTCAGTACTTACAGCAAGGCTGTTGTTCAAAAAAAAAAGTCGGAGAAGTACATGGTGCAACTGGAACCCCCTTCCCCCCTTCCTATGAGTGGCCCATTAATTCGCCCCTGCCTACGCCATAGGTTCAGGCATAAAGCAGGACTAGTTGAAATCACAATACAGCGCACCTGTTATACATTACATCAGTAGAATTAGCTGACATCTGCGCGAACGCTTGTATTCATTGAGGGAGTTGGTAAGTGATCTCCAAAAACCCCGTAACATTTTGTGTGTGCAGAGGGAAGCTGTTTGTCCAAAACTTATCTGATTCCACGACGGTTGAGTTATACACGCTGAACATTTTTAAGAGAAATTTCTGCTGTCGTTGAGTGGGCACACTCGCTTTTACGTATCCCGGTGATGAAAACTTTTAGGCGAGCGCGATGATCGGACGGACGGCGGAAAAATCATAGAACACTAAACAAGTCTGGCGCCTGCTGTAAGGAAGTGATACTCCGTTGAACAGAACGGTTGTAGCCTTGGCATATAGAGTATACACTGATACCATAATGTGACATCGCACAGTACACGGGCCTCTAGAATTTCGCCTTCATCGGCTGAATTTCGATGAAGGCGAAATTCTAGAGGCCCGTGTACTGTGCGATGTCAGAGCACGTTAAAGAACCCCAGGTGATCGAAATTTCCGGAGCCCTTCACTACGGCGTCCCGCATAGCCTGAGTTGCTTTGGGACGTTAAACCCCAATAAACCAACCAACCATAATGGGACTGGAAGATAAATATAAAGGTCCGCATGCATGCCACTGCATCTAATGCATTGGGCTGCTGATATACTCTTCTCTATACTGATATATACTGCATGCTGTCTTCCATATATGCGCACAGGAGCACTTTTGAGCGCCGTTGTTCCGCCATTACACTTGTCAGCGCGAATGCAGCGCCTCTTCTCGCCATAAATTCCTTCGTCATCAGAGGATGCCGTGAAGAACGCGTAAAGGCTAACAAAATGCAACAAACGTACTCCTTTAAAAACAAAAATAAATAATGACGATTAAAGCCGTGGTAACGCAGTAAGTTCATCAGCTGTTCCTCCTTGCACTTTTGCAGTTGTTGAATTTATCAGGCATGAGTGTGCGTCGATTCCGGTCCTGTTTTGGGTGGGTAAGAGTCGGGCGCGAGGCACGAGCTTTTTGCACGGGATGATCACGTGATCGTGTCCTCATGGGGGTGATCCCCACACATTGCTGTGCCAGCCTCACGGGGCCCTCCGTGCATCGCGCTCTTTATGCACGGACGCTGATGTTCATAACTGCTACGTTTAGACATGAAACCTTCACATTTTACAGTTAACGCTGTAAAAAATCGCTGCAGACTTATTTGCAGGAGTGCGCTACCTTTTTAACAAGGGACTGGAGCACGTAACAATAGCGCGAATTCTAGGCTGGTGGAATTTATTAATAGTATAGTACCGAAGCCTCACCGCAGATTATCGCTTCAGCTCATTTTACGCTGCTGTCAACGTCGAGTTAAAATACTTTATTGCTTATCCTCGAATAGAGTCAAATATTGTTTCTCATCGAATAAAATCACATATCGTTTATCCTCAAATACTGTGCCTGATTCTGTTAATATACTGTTAAGATTCTGTTAAGATTCTGTTAAGATTCTGTTAATATTATATAATAACAAGGTCTCTCTACATCAACCACGATCTGATGGCATGTGTTTGTCAGTATAGTCCTTACTGCTTCATCTACAGCCGCGGTGCCTCCGTGGTGCTCGGCTGCTGACCCAAAAGACGCGGGCTCGATTCCGGCCGCGGCGGTTGCATTCCGATGGAGGCGAAATGCTAGAGACCCGTGTGCTGTGCGATGTCAGTGGTCAAAATTATCCTCAGCCCCTCTCTACGGCGTCCCTCATAACCTGAGTCGCTTTGGGACGTTAAACCCCCATAAACCACACCGAACCAAACCATAATGCTTCATCTAATTCATAATTTTTATCCCTGTTATAAAGCTATTATTCTAATATGCATGTGAAAGCAGTGAACTTGACTGTTACTTACGCTGTAAAAGAGCGTACGCTAACAGTGGGCAGCGTTTCACTTTCGCTTGGTCTCCTTTTCCTCATGTACATGCCCGTAAACGCGACTGCTTCTTTAAAGGGACCATGAAAAGAATTAAAAGACGCTTGTAAATGTTAGAAGTTATGCTCAGAAGCACTGACACCAAGTATGAGTCTTCGGAACTGAGCCGGCAATTTATTATGGCTTTTTAAAAATCGCGTTTTTTAAAATTCGCGGGCCGATTGGTGTCTTCGTAGGGAGCGATTTTGAAACCAAAACCGGGAAAACAGACGTCACTAGTCCCATGACGTCGGTAGGCCACCACACGCTGTCATTCGCTCGAGCCGCGGCAGCTACGACGTCACGGGCACACTTCCGGTAGCGGTGAAAATCGTCTGCTCGAGGCGCCGCGCGACCCTCTCGGGCAAGCGCTAGCCAGGGCATTGCCTTCACGCATGTTTCCAATTTACCTCTGCCGCCTCTTTCTGCCGGGAGTTCGGGAGCAAAGAAAGCGCCGAGACCGGAGAGACGCTGCCGACGCACGCTGCTCCTCGGGAGTGCGACAACCGGAAGCCGTAAGCCGAACGTCAGCGAATGACGTATTCATGGGCGGAGCCCAGTCCCGGAGCTGTTTTCTTTATTTTTTCTTGGTGCTCCGCGCGTATGAGTTGAGGGGGGAGAGGAGGAGCGTGATTTTTAATCGTCTATAACTTCGTTGTTATTCATGCTAGCTCGAAAATTCTTTCGCTGGGGTGACGAGTGATGGATTGCCTATCTTTATGTAATCTCAATTAATTTGTTTCATAGTCCCTTTAAGGATGCCACCAAGCAGCAGTTACAAAACCAAATCGACGCGTAACCGTATGCAGAGAGATGCGCTCTGGGAAGGTGCTCGATGTGTCAAGGGAACGTGATCGCTCGCCATGTCCCCGCGCCTCTTGCTTCATTAGAGTAGGAGGCAAAGAAAACTATAAACAACCTAATGTACTATGTATATCATGAGTCACTGGCGCTTCTTGTGTAGCTTTTAGAGCGCAGCTCTTTGGCGTCCGTTCCTGGGTTTCGCGTCGTCGTCGGCGTTGTCGTCGGCCTCGTAACCAGCTCCGCCCCCCTTTCATCCCCCCAGCGCTAGCAGCGACCGACTGATACCGCTGGATGCCGCTGACGCCGCTAGAGAGTCAAGATAACGTGACTGCATAGAACACCGTCGCCGCCATGCAGAAAGAGGAGGAAAGGGTCCCCCCCCCCCCCCCCCCCTGTTCTTGTGTGGCGGATAGGGTGCTCTTCAGTTGCCGACGCGCCGGTTATTTCACGTAGGCCCCGGCACGTCGACGAATACGTGACCACCTTCCCACGGCTAGACCTGGTTCTTAGCGCTGCGGAAGCGAGGGTATCATATTGTTTGTGTCGGCATCGGCGGCGTTGTCCCTGAAACCAACTCCGCAGCTGGGGTTGACTCACTATCGAAAAGGTGAAACAGCTTATTTGCTGCGCTCAAATTTCGCATTAGGAAGTAACGTAATCGTCGGTAATTTTTTCATCGTCCGACAAGTCTTTCTAAGACGCCTTCCTGCCATGTAATCCACAACTGATCGTTAGGCTTTTCAGCTTTTTGCTGCCAACAGTCGTCACCATTACGTGACTGTATTAAACAGAATACATATACAGATTAGAAACACCCATTAGGAGAGTCCCCAAGATTACGTGTTAGGCCTTATGGTTAGTAGAACAACTTTATTCATGGGAAAGTGTCGGGAAGGGAATCACGGGGTATTTAGATTGAAGTTCATGGTGGGTGCTCTTACCAGACTGGACTTCAGTCTGTTGACATAACCGTAAGGCCTACGAAGAGGTCGCTGCAAAGCTGCGCTGTGTTGGCCTTATGGTTACGTCAGCAGACTGGAGGCTGGATAATTGTGATAGGGTTGCACCGCCCCCTTGTTTTCCTCTACCTAAGAAGGAAGGCACATTTCCTTCGACTGTGAAAGCGTTCGTTTCTTCCCCTGCGCAGGGGCAAGTGCTGTTGAAGCGCGTTTCAGACGGCACATATCGCTTTCGCCCGATGAATGTGACTCGTCGGATTTTAAACATTGTATAGGATTGCAGCGAGGTGCATCAGTTGGCGCATGATTCCAAGAGGATGCAGCAGCCAAAAATGACAACTTGGGAGAACAAATGGGCCGTGCGAGCTCAATGCTTTCAAGCCAAAACCTTTGGTTGGACTCAACGGCACCGTACAATCAGGTTAGAGAATCGGCTGATTTTGGCAACTCTAATCGAATGCGATGCTTATTGTCGATGCCCTACTCTCCACTCACGTGCAGATGCGTTCTGCTGGGAGCCAGAGCTGCGTTTAGGTTCGTCACTGTGCCCATGAGTTCGCAGCCTCACTGGGCATCCGCTGTGCGGCGCGTCGGTGCCCCGTGACGTCAATTCTGCGGCTGCTGCGCCGCATCGTTCCGCGGAGGAGCGAGAGAGCCGATCTCTGCCTTCAGCGACGGCGCGCTCTGTTCGTGCGGGGCCGGAAGTGGCGTTAGTGCGTGCGAAGCCTCGGCTTTCGACCCGGGCCCCGCTTATTTCCCCCCTTCGATGACTTCGTCCCAATGGGCGCCAGGGGCCGGCGGCCCGTTCCGATTGGCCGCCCCGTGGCGCCCCCCTTTCCCCCACCGTCCCGTGGCGGAACCAATCGGGAAACGCCGTCGTCGAACGCCGGGGGCCAATCAGGAATGGCGGCGCCTTCGAAAATCAATTAGGAGTAGCGAAGCGCGAGGAGCGTGACGCCGCCAGCGCCGGCGCGGCGTCAACGGCGTCGGCGCCGTTAGCGCACGCAGCCCGTCCCGGAAAACGCGCACCGACCAATCGCCTTCCGGATCGATGGCCTCCGTTTCGTCCGGACGGCCGGGCATGCGCAGCAGAGACGGCGAACCCCCCCTTTCCCCCCTCACCCCCCTTCGGTGCCGGCGATCGCCTCTCGCTTTCTGGTCTGACGGCATCGGACGCCGTGAAGGAAGAAGCGCGGACGAAAAATGGAGAGCAGCAGCCGCCATGCTCCCGTCCTCGCATCCGCTGTGGAACCAGCCGGAAACACTAGGGAAAGTAACGCTCTTGTGGCCCATTCGGTACTATTGTGGCGGTCCTTAACGATATCTCGGTGCTTTTTTATTCTATTATTTCATTTGAACTACAAATTTCTCTCGAAGATTTTATCCCACTGGACCTCTTGAACGGGCATGGTGACCGTCTATGAAGCAATCCATACTTCTCTTTCGGAAAGAACACTCCCGCCGGCGTGGTGAGCCTGCTTCGTATGCCCTAGTCGCCGGGAATACCCGGAATAAAAACATGAAAGGCCGATGGAAATGGGAGAACATATTTTCCAGAAACCATCTTGCGAGCCGTCTTAACGGATGATGCTTCGCTTCGTCATTACTACCAGCGGGTACCGAATCGAGCAGGTAACACACAGGGTAGCAGCGGCGTTTCGAAGCTCGCTCCCGCGGCCGGACGTCATCGACCGCGCTCGCGCTAGTCGCGCGAGGGTGCAAGTGGAAGGGGGGGTGAGAAGACTTGCGAGCGCGATCCCATCGGGAGCGCCTTCCTCTCCATCTTCCGCGCGCGCGGCCATCTTCCCCCTCCACCTCTCTCTCTCCATCGGCTCCCTCGCCGCCGCCGTCGGACGGGGGGGAAGGATCGGTCGGCGCGCCGCCGCCGCCGATCGGGGCTCGTTCGACGTTGGCGGCGACTCCGCCTCCCGACGACGACGACGCCATCGGCCCACCTTGTTCGAAGACCGCCTCCGAAGATGCGCTCCGATGCGCCGCCGTTTGATTCCGAGGGACGAACCGATACTACGGGCGCTGTTCGCCCCGCCTTCGGCGTGCCACTCAAACGGGCCCGCGTGTCGGACGGCGACCAGGACGAAGAGCGGTGCCGCGTCTTTCTTGATACGGGCCGAACAACCCCCTCCCCACTTCCTCCGAGTCCGCGACCGCCCATCAGCGCGGAGGGCGAGCGCGCAGCGTCGAGCGGCAAATGGCAAGGCGTCAAAGCGCGAAATAAACTGGTGCCATAGCAAGAACAACTTCACGGGGGAAGGGGAACGACAGACTGCTGCGTACAATGAACTCGGCTGCAGTAAACGAAGCGACGGAATCCCACAGAACTCGGAGCGGCGTCTGAATGTTCCGATGTTAAGTGCAGAATATTAGCGAAGCGCGAACGCCGCCATATACAGGTGGCGGGGTACTGAAAAATTGAGCTGTACCCAGCTTCGCCATTCTCATTCGGATCGCTTATTCCCTCAGCGTCGAGTTCATGACTGACTGCTTAGGTAGAACAAGCCGTGCTTTCCTTGTTGTCTTGCAACCAAATGCGAATTGGCGACAGCATCGCTTGGCACTTATGGTCGGTTATAACTCAAGAAAGAAGCAGCAGATGCTCCTCAACGGAACCCCCCGAGCCTATGGGGTCGATCGAGCCCCCTCACGGACCGATTCTCCCCATCTCCCCAGCGTGAAATCTCAGGAGGTAGCTGATGAATGGGGAATGACCGCGGTTTACTCGTATTAACCGCGTAGTCTTGAATAGCGGCCCACACCACTGGCTGGAAGGGGCCTCCCGCTTTGTTGTTGATTTGTATCGGTCAATAGAGGTCAGAACTTGAATATTGTGTTAATGAGAATGTGCGCACTTGTAGGCAACCTGTCAATACATTTCTAACGCTAGTAACAATAGCAATCACTTCCTGACAACAATACTGGCACGATTTTATCTTCAGAATATCCGTGAAGCTCTTATTGAATCACGCATCTTCACTTCATGATGCCCGTATAGAGTGGGCTATCAGGAGAGGAATGGGGAGGTTTCATTTGAACCTCGTATCTTGCTTCTTCGCCGGGGAAAAAACAAAAAAACAAAAAAACAGGTATTTGGCAAAGTTTTTTCCCAGGAAAATTTTCGTGCCTAAAGAGGACCCCGCACCCCCACCCCTCCCTTTCTTAAATCCGCTCCTGGCTAGGATGTCTACATCTGGCACTCCAAAGGACCGATTGGAGACCAATGGTAGAGGATGTTGACCTCCATGCATGTAACAATATAGACTGATGATGTTCAAAATGACAAGGCTGCATAGCTCTAACCTTTACAGAGAGCTTCGTGTTGAATGAAGCGTGATTCTTTTTATGATACTTGGCAGTTCTGGCCGCCATAAATATTTTGTAAGGACGTCGCTCCAAATTTTCCGGTTTCGAGGCTACCGCAATATATTCAATTCTCAGCCGTGACGTTTTGTGTTGAAAGCTTTCTGTCGTGCTTTCTTACGCAACCAGAAAGAACTTTGTTTCTCTAGATATAGTCGCCGAATTCCGCACTCGATGTTTCAGTGGGAAGGCGCGCCGAGTTGTTTCCTTAGTTTCATTACAGAGTTTTGTGACTGAAATTCGTACAAGAATTGTTATCGTCAGAGCTTTTCAGGAGAACCGAAAGGTCGTAATTACCCAGGAACGCAGGGCTAAACGCTCGAGGAAGTAGATAATTTGAAGAGAATACGTCGGTTTTATTTCTCGTTCTCTTGTATGCCACTTTCCAGAATTTTCAATATTCACAACTTGCGCAGCCGGAGTCACGAACGAAACATGAAGCATTAGTGCATGTGACACTGAAAGGATTTACAGGTGAACTGTCGCCCTCTGAATACTACAAGCTGTAATGTGCAGTAATGTCACACTGCTGACTTTTTTTCCCTTAACATAACGTAGCTACTTTAGACTCTTATTGTGCTATTGTGAAATGTCGCTGAATTTTTAGACCGTACGACAAGAACAATTTATGAGACCACGGTAGTGGTTGTATAAACCGTTGACTTCGTGACCATGGCATGTGAGTATAAACGATAAGGAACTCTCAGTTATATGAAGCAATCTCGGCAGCATCCCCATCACCTGTCCATAAAAGTGTGATGAAATCTCCTCACTTTCATTACCAATTTTTCTCAGAACAGGGGAAAAATGATAAGACTAAAGGACGGGGCTGACGTGAGGTGGAGTGAAACAGAAACAGCTCAATGTAACCATTGGTTATTTCTCAAACGCAAACGCTTGCATATCTTTGAGACGCAACAAAGGAGGAGGCGCAGTTCTTTGAAACCTCCTCTCTGGAGACGCTGGCCGCAGGTTTGTGTGACACAAATATTTACATCAGTGACTCTGACCGCAGGAATTTGACTGCCGCAGTGGTTCGCCGCCAGTGTGTAATATCATCTCCTGACGTCATGTAGCGAAATTTAATGTGCATGCTGCATGCTTTCTGTGCCGATGAAGTAAACCTAGAGAAATGTACGCCGTCGGGAAGCCTGCCTTATTTCTAAGAGACCGTGAATCAAACATCAAATTATGTACGTGTTTTTCAACTCTGTGTATTCAGTATCGTCGTGGTCATTAATTATTGCTCCGCTGAAGTCCACTCAGGACAAAGCTGATCTCTAGTTATCTATGGCTAGCTATGCCCAGTGCCAGCCATGGCATTCTCCAGCCTGAAATAATCTTACTGGACCTTACTCTGTATGGGTGAAAAAAAAAGTATTAGATATAGATCTTTACTTCGACTCCGCAGCCTTCAGTGCTGGATTGGTTTGGTTTATTGGGGATTAACGTCCCAAAGCGAGTCAGGCTATGAGAGACGCCGTAGTGAAGGGCTCCGGAAATTTCGACCACCTGGGGTTCTTTAACGTGCACTGACATCGCACAGCACACGGGGCTCTAGAATTTCGCCTTCAAGAAATTCAGCCGCCGCGGCCGGGATCGAACCCGCGTCTTTCGGTTCAGCAGCCGAGCGCCATAACCACCGAGCCACCGCGGCGGGGCAGTGCTGGATTTATTAACAGATTACTTAGAAGGTCGAGACCTACCTATAAAATATTGTTGTGCAACTTTGGCCAGAACATTACATTGGAATCAACTAAAAGTGTTTCTCGTACATAAGGAAGGAAGCTTTCATCGGAAAGCCTGGCAATAATTTCGTGAATATGACCTCCAGTGAAGCAGCACCCACGGGAGTAACTGTGTGGACTACAGCCAGTTCAGCTGAACTGTTAATTGCGTCACGTTTCAGCGGCATAGCGCTCCTGGCCGTCCCGAATCGTCGTCCCACGCTGCCGCGCAACGAGACGGGCGACTGGCCGGCTCATTTCCGTTGTACTCAGCCACACGAGCCTCCTCGACCGAATATAGATAGCACGGGTATCGTCTCGCCAAAGCAGAGAGACGCACCGAGGGGACAAAAAAAAAAGAAAAGAAACAGCAATAGGAGCTTCACGGGGACCTCTAGCCTAAAGCGCCGCGCGCACTCTCGCTGATTGCGCCAGCCTAGCTCATGCATTCCCGACTGTCTCCGACAGAGTCTTACAGAAGTGCACAGATGAAGAACTCTGGCGATAAGAAGAGCGCCTCGTTGTTCGAGATGACGTCGGAGAGAAAAAACAATAAAAAGGTACAAAATAACGACGCAATAAAAAAGTCGAGAAACCCGAAACGGTGAGGGCCATCCTTTCCTTCGAGGCATCGTTTCGAAGCATTTCTTTCGTGCCAAAACTTGGTACCGTTGAGAAAGAAGAGAGAAGAAGCAGGAAGTGAGAAAAGGAAGAGGCGAAGAGAAAGGAGAATAAATGAGCGAGTTAGCAGCGTCTCTGCGGAGGCATTGCGATGCGCGCAGCTGCGCTAAAAGCGTCCCGCGCGCCCAGAGGACCACGCCAGCTGTTCAGCGCTCGATCAATGCAGTCAGGGCCTCTCTCCCCGCAGGCTCTGCACGGGGCGCCCAGTCCGAGACGCCGCACTGCACCGCCGTGTACTACTTGAGAATCTCCTGCAGACTTCTTCGCGCATACCTGTGCACGTGATATGTGTGCTCAACCATCACCGTATCATCCTCTTTTAGCCACCATGAAAACAACATCAGCAGTAACAACAACAACAACAGTAGATACAAACAATGATGCCCGTAGGCTTTCTCGATTGTCATCAGCGGTGGGGCGCTTTTCATGAAAAGAAAAAAAAAACTTTGCTCCGGGAAGCAGTTAGGTCCTGTAAGCAGGGGAGCGAGAGAAAGAGAGAAGAATAAAATAGTGATGATTTGTCGCAGCAACTGTGAATGAGTCTTCAAGAGGACCTGTTCTATTTGCCGAGGAAAGTTTCTGCAGGCGGCCGGAGAAATCCACGTTTATAGGTGCTCGAAGTTGAGGGTGCTTCACTCAAGCTTGGCATGTCAGTGTTGCAATCGAAACACATTGCCTGAGCGCAGTGTTTCCCTCGAGTGCTTCAAGTTCTGCGAGCGGGTCGACAACGCTTCACCTTCTTTCTGACTGGCACTCCAACCTATTAATTATGCCCAGATATTAGAGAGAGAATTGTGAATTTCGTATCGAGCAGAGCAATGTCTGCCGCTCGTGATCGCCCCGCGAGCGTGAACCGATAGCCGAGACCGGTATGCTCTCTCGGCCCATAACCCGCTCTTGAACGAAAGACGGTTTCCTAAGACGGTACCGTCAGAATACCCTTGCGGCCAACCTCACACTGGTAGCGGTGAACATTGTCGAGTCGTAGCTAAGTGCCTGCATCCGACGCGCTGTGGACGCTAGCGAAGGAAAGGTGGCGGGGGCCCGGCGGCGGCGGCGGAGCAAGAAGGGGTGCCTCGCCTGCGCCCTCGCCCGGGCCAGCGGCGGGGGGGTTTGCCGGCGTCCTCCCCCGCGCGTGGGGGGTCACGTGGCACGCGCAGTCTCCGCCCGCATCCGCCTGGCGTCGCCGCCGCTGCCGCCGCCGCCGCGTCCTCCACGGGCCAACAGGTTGATTCCGGCGAGCCTCTTCGGACGACCTGCGCCCGCCAGCGCCGTTTTCTCGCTAGCATCTGCGGCAGGCCCCGCGTCAGCGTTGCAGCCGCCGCTGACCGAGCAGCCGGCTCCCAGCTTCGGCCGTGTGCCCAACCCCCGCCGCGCGCCACTTGGTCGCTGCAGCAGCACCCCGGAAGTGAAACCGGCGGAGCGCGCAATCATCTCCTCCTGGACCGCGGCTCGGCCTTCGGAAAGCGGGGAGGAGCGCAGCGACCTCGGCTATCGGATCGCCCCCCTCCTCCTCCCACGAGGGGCTACCCCCCACCGTAGCCGCATCTCTCCCGTGTGGAATCTGCGTCTGGTTTCGGTTTCAGTTTTCTGCCCCGTTCACCGATCTCTCGGTGCCTGTTTGCCTGGTTCGCGAAGTGGTGATATTGACGCTTGCCAAGTGACCGGCGCGTTGGCATCGTCTCTGCGAGCGTTCCCGGAAACCTGCGCGTCGTTGTTGGAACCGCCGGCGGGCACCGAGGTCGTTGGTGTTGTGCCGCTGACCGTCCGTCACTCTGTGAGGCTGCAAACGGCGTCGTGCGGTGTTTATCGTCTCGTACTTCGCGTGTGCCGGTGTGGACATCTGCATCAACCCTCCTTGCCACAGACGCCTTGATGTGAGTACATCTAGACGAGTTCGCGACTAGGTGTGTTTTTCTTGGGCCAAGGGGATGTTTTGTTATTGCTGGTTATATACGTCGCTGTGTTCGAGAGTAAAAACATGCTTTTGTAGTCGGAAGGCGGTTTGGACAAGCCCCACGTACCATTTGGTGGGCAGGAAGCCATGCGGTCCCTTAGGAATGTGTTGGGTTGATTTGCACAGCAGAATGCACTCGTCTCAGCATTACTTGTCCATTTGCTGCTGTGGCAAGTGAAACTAGTATAATGCAGAGAGGCTAGTTTTATATCGTGAGCTTCGTGCGCTTTGCTTTATGGGCTTACGTGCTACTGACAGCGTAATGATATCCATACAAAACTACGAATGATCACGGAGGCACTTTCACGTGGCACTCTCGCTTTTAACGAAGGTCATTTATTTCACGACATTATAACGCCATTTGTCTTGTTGTACACATTAAACATTGCGCTTTGTACTTCGGTAATCACTTGAAACATTCCCTGCATTGCCGGTTGTGGAGTTACCTTTCGCTCATACCCAGCATCTAGGCTTGCGATGTTTAGATTGTGGGACTTTATTTCTTGAGAAATTCAGGCTGGCTTTCTGATCAGGACACTAACCGATTCTAATGCGCAGGCATGCAGGAATTGATTCTTCTCCCAATTGAGGCATTGGAGCAAATTTTGTTGGGAAAATGATCATGGGCACAACGACAGAACCAAGGAGCTCCTCTGTTAATTCGTGACCATGCACACGCACTTACACTGACCTGAATGCAGCAGAAGTGAGAGATCGATGGAGCGCTATAATACTATAGGTTAGATTTATCTACGCATATCTGTTTTTAGATCAGCGCTGGGCTTGCTCAGAAAACATAACTTTGGCGTATTCTCGGAGCCTTTCTATTCTTAATTTATTCGCTATAGATGCATGTTCTTGGCGTCCATACTGGGCATCTACACATATCCAATTCCTCATTTCGTTGTTGCTTCAGCAGCCCCTCGGTTTCAACAACTGTCAACTCCCAACTCTTAGAATGCACCAAATGCGGATCCTGTAATTTGAGATGAGGCTATAATGGAGTTCACGTGCAATAGAGGGCTCAGGGTTCACTGCCCAAAGGGTTACAACAAAGGGTTCGTTACTGTGCACCCGAACGTGCAAGGAATGCCTTCACTTTTATGTCCAGTGAGGCGCACGCAGCCGTCGCTTCATTCTGCAACATTTTCTTGTTTCTCAGCTTGCGCTGTCCGCAACAAAAACATATGCTGAAACCGGAGAGCGTAATTGCAGCTGGTATATACCTTTGCCAAGATCTAAGCACAATACGATGAGTATGATTTTTATCTCATTAGCTGATTACTTTTTGTTGGATGGCCGCCAATAGAACATCGTGAGCTTCCTTACTTCGGTTTGTTTTTTCGTCCTTCTTCACTTCCTCCTGGCCC